>NW_023270763.1:9178144-9390990 GCF_011800145.1 Mirounga leonina
ATATATATATATATATATATACACACACACACACACACATACATATATGTATACATATATATATATATATATACACACATATATATATAGAGAGAGAGAGAGTGGGAAGGGGCAGAGGGAGAGGGAGAGAGAGAATCTTAAGCGGGTTCCACATTCAGCGTGGAGCAGGACATGGGCCTGGATCTCAGGACTCTGAGATCATGACCTGAGCCGAAATCAGGAGTTGGATACTTAACCGACTTGAGCCACCCAGGTGCCCCTGTCTCAGCATAATTCTGTGTGATCATTATTATCGACAGTGACAATTAACATATGCGTGGCTCTTTCATAGAAATGATCGCTAACTCTCATGTAACACAGGGTATGCCAGGCAATCTTCTAAGCGTTTTATGTGCGTTGACTAGCCTTGTTTTGTAGATGCGGAAACTGAGGCATGGAGAGGTTGAGTGACTTGCCCTGGGCCACACCTGGCTGGGGTTCCAAGCCCGGAGTCTCATTTGACTTCCACAGTGACCTGCCCTAGGCCATCTAGCAAGAAAAAGCTGGAGGTTGAACTTGGGGATTTTGATTGAAAAGCCTCTCCTCCATTAGACTCTCTACTCTGCCTTGGGAATCCTGGGAGATTTTTGCCACAAGGGGGGGGGGGGTGTCCTTGAAGACCCTCCCACTCTCCCTCCCACCTGCTCACAGGTGCCCCCAGCTCCATCCTCCTATGTGAGCGGCTGCCTCCTGCCAAATGGTTTTTTTACAGAGCCCATGTCCTGGCTCTTACAAAGAAATGCATGGGATGAATAAGCATCTAAAAATAACTCAGGATCAATTTTTTTGGAGGGGGGTGGAGGGCTGTGTTTTCCTTTCTCTTCCCTCCTCTCCCTCCCTCTGCCCCCAAGGCCCATAAATTGCTACTGGTTGACAGCTGAGCCAGGCTGGCTTCCTGTAAGGCTGTAATAACATGGAATTAGCCTGGCTGCCGCCCCCTCCGGCACGGAAAGGCCGGCCCGCGGTCACTATAGACATCTCTGGGTTGCTACCTCCTGCCCTGGTCTACGCTTCTGGGACAGGTCTTTGCTTATTAGGTAACTGGGCAGAGACAGATTCCTGGACTTGTCTTCCTGGGGAGGGGCAAGTGAGAGAGGCTGACAGCTTCTGGGCTGGCCCATTTGAGGGTGCCCAAAATTGCTGCCTGCAGGCAGGAGCTGCCAGGCAGGCAGGGGCAGAGCGCTCTGGCAGCCCGGGCCCCCTCAGTGGAGATTTGCAGGCCATCTGCTGACTCAGGGACTTGGTTGAGTGGCTCCCATCTGTCTGAGTGTCTTCAGTGGGCCCCCTCACCCCCGCTGGCTACCCACAGCCTGCCTGGAGATGCTTTAAAAATCTAGCAGATCTTTGCTGCCTGGGAACCCACCAGCTAAAAGCGGCATCCTAAGACCGGGCCACTATCTTGCAGGATGGATGTCAGTTCCGGGCGGTGTGCTAGGCATCTCCGCGTTGCTCCGCTGTGCCTGGAGTGTCCCTCTTTCCCCTGTGATGTCAGATGTGCAGAGAGAGCCCACAAACACCGTGTTTAATGGCAGGTGGGGGGGGGGGATGGCAGCGGGAAGAGGGAAAAGAAATCCACGGTGGGGGGTGGGGGAAAGTGTTCAGAGGTTCTCGCTTATGCTGAGCCTTTGGCCAAGGAATGGAAAACTGCAGGTGGAAGCTCGGAAATTCCCAGTGTAGAAGTGCTAGGGGAAGAGCCCCACTTCCTTGTCTCCCGTAGCCTGAGGCTTCCGACAGGATGGGGCGGAGGTTCCTGATCGCTGGCTACTGCGGTGCAGATGTTCGCGGGCCGCGCCTCAGCATCTCCTGGGGGAGGCTTTCAAATGCTGATGGTCCGCGGGCCAGTTACCTCCGGCATCCCTGGGGCGGGGCTGGCCCCCCAGGTGGTTGTGAGGTGCAGCAGGGGTGGAGAGCCTCCGCCGGCAGTAACAAGCCCCCTGCTCTTCCACCCCCCGCCTTGCTTCTGAACACCCGATTTCTCGAATGCAGAGGTGGGCACCGTCGTGCCTGGCACTGTCCTCCAAAACAGGGGCCCCGGTAAATTCTAGTGAGGGCTGTGCTGTGGATGAGGAAGGGGATGATCCAGGCCACACCGCAAAGGCTAGGAGCATTCAAAAAATGCTTTTCATGACTTCATTAAGAAGCAGCCCTTATAAATATTGAAAGGATTCAGTTTGAAAATTGTACTTCAGGTCCAAAAGGAATTAGCAAAAGTTCCACTCAGCCCACCACCAGCAAACTGGCCCCTCCTCTGCGAGCCCCACTGCCTTCACCTGGGCCTGCCCTGAGCTGGGGTCTTGACCATGAGACCCAGCCAGCCTCCCAAATGGCCTTCTTGGCTCTCTTGACTCACACACGGGTGACTCCTGAATTGGTGCCTCTGGGCCCCGCTGCTCACGCCACAGGATGTTCTTCGCCCTCCCTCCGCACATGGCCAACCAGCAACGCAGACTGACGACCACCGGTGTCCCCCACCGCCCTAGACGACAGGATCCTCGTCCTGATTCCTCTTAACAGCACCCCTCCCTCCCAGTGTCCAGGGTCAGATCTTCCTCCGCCCTTCCATCATCCCTTCATCCCTCATATCTCTGCTGTTCCCTTCCTGAAGCCATGGCCACCATCTTGGCTCCCGTCTGCCCTGCTCCCCGCTGTAGCCCCTGACCATGCAGCTTCCAGCCTGGCTCCTCTCCGGCTGGGCATGAGAGAATCCGCAGGGACTGCAGGAGCCATCACCCTGCCCAGCCTCTGCTGCTGGACTCCCCTGGACCCACACCAGATCCTCACCCTGAGCTCGCTCAGTCCTGCTTTACCTCCTGAGTCCATGCTTGGCTCTAAGTACCCGGCGGCTGTCTGCCCTTCTGTCTGCCTTTCTGTGTTCTAGCTGGAACTCCCTCTCCCTCCCCGTGTATCTGCTCAGGGAGATGGCCCCACTTCAGATGGATCCAGAACACAGTTGGCTTGGTCACCCTGCCACGTGTGGTCACCCTCCTGTCCTGTCTTCCTGCATGTGCCGTGCCTGATCATCCCCAGCCTCCAGGCTCCCTTCATGGCTCTGTCCACACACCGCCCTCCTGGGACACCTCCCTGGCCTGTGGAAGTGCTTGTCCACCAGGCAGCAGGGGCCCGTAGCAGCTTGGCACTGCCCGGCCCGTCTTGTCCCCCTGAATTGTCTGAGAACTCTGGGCACCCTTCTGGTTTTGTCAGTTTGAAACGGCTGTCTGCCCACTGGCCCGCCCTTGACGTGTACCCATTCCTCTGGAGAGAAGCACCTTTCTGGGAGGGCTGAGGCTGTGCAGCAGCTGGAGCCCTAAAGGGAGCCACTGGGAGGCAGGACTAGAAAGAGAATTCTAGATTTTGGGCCCGTGGGTGATAAAACCGGGACTAAGCCACATGGGTTTATGCGCACTTTGTGTCAGAGTGAAAGGGGGCACCCTGGACCTCTGACTCTTCTTCCTAGGAGAACCCTGGTCCTTTCCCTGCCTGCCCAGGAGGGTACATTTCCAGGCACCTTCTGTGGTGGGCGGCACTCCCAAGCTCCTGAGTGTGTCCCTTGGTCCTGGAGGGGGCCTGATGATTGCAGAGCACTTGACCTCTCCCCGTGCTAAGTAACATTCATGCCTCATCTCATTACTCATTTATGCTGCAGGTCCCCTGGGGCATCCCCAGCTGATGCCCAGAGAGACACGTCCCAACCAATGGAGGGGCTCCTGTGGCCTTACTCCTAGAAGGTTGATGGACTGTCCTGATGGACTGTGGACTATGATCTGAGTTTTTGCCATGCCCAAGTTCACCTTGGAAAGGTGGGCTGTGGATATGGAGGGTGGGGGGGAGTGAAGAGTCAGTGGTAGATGACCTGCAGTGGTCACGTCCATGGGACCTTGGGAAGTCACCAGCCTCTCTGTAGCTCAGCATCCATGTCGGGGAGAAATAGACAGGACCTCACAGGCAGAGCATCTGGTCTGGTGCCTGGCACACTGCAGGTGAGTTCCCTGTGTTGGGCAGAGCACTACACAGATGTTTATGAGGTTTAATGCAGGCTCAACACCACACTCGTTGAGTCCTACTTCAGTTAACTAAGTCTTTATTGAGTGGTTGCTCAGAGGCCAGGCCCTTGCAGGGATTTGGTGGCACCGTGCCTACTCAGCGCTCCCAATGGGAATTTATGGAGCTTACCACCCAGGCTCCCATTTGGGCCACCTTGTGAAAATCAACACAAGGGGTTCCTGGAAAATGCATTTTGTACATTGATCGCAAATGGCTAGGATTCTGTATAAAATTAGAGGTATGCTCTGAGTTGTCAAGATGGAGACTTACTGGTGGTTCCACGTGAAAGGTTTGGGCAGGAACATGTTGAAAGGGAAGATGAACCTGTTTGTAACCTTCAGCATCCCTGGAGGAGGTGGGGATTTGAGGCTCTGCATGGCCATTCAATCTCTTTTCCAGCACTTTCTTGAACGCACGGGTCCCCACCTGCATTCTCTCCTGGTCTTTGACGTCGCCTCATCCCCCTGTGGCTCTGGGATTTTCCCAGTCATGCCCTCAAATCTCATTCATTGCTTATACCTCCCCGCCTAAGTTTCAATCATGTCGCTTCTACCTGGCGCCTTACAGTCAATATTTATTTGAACTGTAGTTTCAGAAATTGGGATATCTGGGACAATGCCAGGTGTCTCTAATACATAGGCCTGTTCTGTGTGTTGATGATGAAAACCGTCCAGGGGAAATGTTGAAACGACTTTAAGGAGTCATTTCTGAGAGCACCACCCCCCAACCGCCCCCGGCATACCCACAGCAGAGACCCCTGGAACGCAGTAGTACGCAGGTGCAGGGAGGGGGATGGGGACCGGGGGCCAAGAGGCAGCAGGCATGCCCCTCATTTGAATGACCAGTGCCCAGTGCTCGGCTCTGGGATTTTATGCAAGTCACTTCAGAGAAGGCAGGGGAATTCGCTGTACTCACAACTGGTTCACAAGGCTTTAGGATGAAGAAAAGCCTGTAAATAAACATACATACTAATAATTACATAGTTTAAACTGCCTGCCAACCCTGGTAAGGGCAGGTATCCCACAGGCAGGGCAGTGCCAGGTGTTGGGGGCACCCAGGGGAGGGGCTACTTTTGGAATACACTGCCCACCTTCAACCCTGGCTCTCCTGCCTCTTAGCTGTGGCACCCTGGGGAAGTCACCTGACCTCTCTGGGCCTCCCTCTCTTAAATTGTAAAATACGGACAATAATAGGAACACTTAGTATCCAGGGTTGTTTGGGGACTAAAGAAATAGTACGTATAAAGTGCTTGTCGTCATGCCTGGCACGTTAAGAACTCAGTAATGTTCTCGGCGGTTATTTTTATTCATGGCATAACACACGTGCCTCCCCCCCCACCCCCCCGCATCACCCACCTGCCCACTTGCTACGTGATGCTCTACCTTCACATATTGAGATACACTCTAGGCCCAGGAACGCTTGTGTTTCTTGAGGGTTTTTTTCTTTTTCGAGTTGTAAGTGTGGTCATATCCCCCCAAAGAGAGGCAGTGGAAGGCTTTTCCCACTGGAGTCAGGGTGACACATTGAAAAGGCCACATTCTGCTCAAGGAGAGCTGGGTGGGAGCACTGGATGTCGAGCCACCAGGCCGGAAGGCCGGCTGGGTCACCCGCTCGGACCAAGGCTCATTTTGCTGCAGCTTCCCATGGGAAGAGTAGGAACCACTCAGCAGCGGCTGAGGCTCGTGTTCTCTGCTGCTCAGCTGGGGTAGCTCAGTGGCTGTAGTTCCTGGAAACCTATTTATTTACTGTCACTTTAATCAGGATGACTACTGATACCCTTGGCTTTTTATCCTTTTTTCTTTTGACTCCAGCGTTAAAAAAAAAAAAAAAAAAAATCATCTAGAACTTTTTAAGAACTAGCCACCAAGTAAATGGAGGAAATGACTGTTTGGGGATGAGCCGGGGCTGGCCTCCCACTGCCCTGTGGGCCTTCTGTGCATCAGTTTGCTTAATCTCACACCAATCCTGGAAGGTATCTATAAGCCCTACTTTTCAGGTACGAAAACTAACATTCAGAGAGGTTAAGTTAATTGCCCATATCCAGAAAGTAGTGGAGCCAGAATTCAACCTCAGGCCTGTCTGACTCTAGAGCCTACTCTTCCTTCCGTAATATCCACTGTTAGCAAATAATAGTATTTCAGGACATCCCCCTTATAAAATACTAAAACACTGTAGGCAAAGCTAATGAAACCTTGGACTTCTCCTTCCCATCTCAATGCCTTCCTCATGTATCAGTGGCACACTCTTTCGTCTGCAACACCTCACCTGCAAAACAGGTCTTGTCTTAAAACTTGTTCTCTCTGCCTTACCTTAAAACCATAAGGATTCGTCGAGAGAATGGACAAAAAGGCATTCTCTGAACCTCACAGCCCTCTGCAGATGCTTAGTCAGTGGTAGCACACTAACATACATTCTATAAGGCTCTTTTGGAGGGAAGATTGGTTGAAACCTCATTACTGGAATTAACGTACTCTGTAAGGTCCAGCCCTGGGCTCGGCAGCCCCGCCCATCAGTGTGGTACGGATTTGTAGGGCTAGGCTGCAGAACCGAGGCTCACCGGTAGGTGTCACCCTCTACCAAGACTCATCCACTGCACCTTTCCATGGGCCTCCTGGGGCCATTCCGTACTTTTTAGTTGTTTAAGGTGAAGCGGTGATGTGGGTATGAAATTCTGGCTGAGAGGCCGGGCAGGATGTAAGGCCAGTAAGGCCCAGCCCCTGCCTGAGGGAGCTCACACGTGAGCAGGGAGAGCCCAGGGCACAGACCATCCCATCCCAGGATGATTCAGGCTATACACAGGGGCTGTCAGTTGTAGGAAGGGACTCCAGTGACCAGCTATGTCTGGATGGCTCAGGGATGGCTTCATAAAGAAGGTGACATCTGTTGATGGGTCAGGACCTAACTGATGGGGTGGAGGGAGGAGGATGGGAGAATGCGGACTAGAGTGGAGATAGAGCCAGACCAGTAGGGACCTTGAGTGCCAAATGACCTATGGAAAGGTATGTTTGTTGTTGTTGTTGTTGTTTTTCCCCATTTGGGGTGGGTCAGTGAGGAGCTGAGATTAGATGTGTGGAAGATGAATCATATGGGAAGAGACTGGAGGCAGGGAGGCCAGTTAGGAGGCTGTTGTTGAGAGTCTTGGCCAGCACAGGAGCGGTCAGTATTGAAAGGGAAGACACAGGTTGGAAGCTATTTGCAAGAAAGAACTACATGGATGTGAAATCTGAATAGATGGGTTGGGAGTGGGAGGTTGTCAATGGAAGAATAAGGCTGACTTCAAAGTTTCTAGCTTACACAACTAAGTGGAGGCAGAACCACAGATGAGACAGAAGATGTGAAAACAGAGAAAAGAAGAATATATCTTTAGATTCCTTGGGTTTGAGATGCTTGGGAGACTGAGACCCCCTCCCACCTCCCACCCTTTCTCCCTGGGGTAGAGATGCTGGGTAGGCAGCTGGATGCAGTGGCCTGGGAGCTGGTGAAGAAAGGATAGAGTAGGGGCGCCTGGGTGGCTCAGATGGTTAAGCGTCTGCCTTCAGCTCAGGTCATGATTCCAGGGTCCTGGGATCGAGCCCCGCATCTGGCTCCTGGCTCAGCGGGGAGCCTGCTTCTCCTTCTCCCTCTGCCTCTCTCCCTGCTCATGCTCTCTCTCTCTCTGTATCTCTGTGTCTCAAATGAATAAATAAAAAAAAAAAATCTTTAAAAAGAAAGGATAGAGTAGCAGCTGAGGGCCATAGCATTCTTACTTCTGAGCAGAGAGCTCTATGTGGGGCTCGATCCCGGGACCCTGAGATCATAACCCGAGCCGAAGGCAGATGCTTAACCGACTGAGCCACCCAGGTGCCCCTCTCTTTCTGTCCAATTTACTCAAAAGAGGATCCGCCAGCCTGAGCCAGTGGCCCATAGCCCCACGGGATGCCTTGTGGCACAACCACTTTGGAAGGGGGAACCCCCAGGCAGGCCCTTCCTTCTCAGCTCTTCTCCAAGCCTGAACCTGTCTGCCCGAGAGAAGTGATAGGAAAGGCAGGCACCCAAAGGTGTTTGTGTGCTGGGTGGGCCTGGCAGGGTGTTGGGTTAGCCAAGGCAGAGAAGCTCAGCTTCTTTAAAGATGCTGTTTGCTCCTTCCCTGTGTGTGTGTGCACATGTGCATTTGTGCATATACGTGCTTGCATGTGGGTACTTATTTGCCAGCCCCCCCCCCCCCCAATGGAGCAGGAGAGCCCACCTGCTTCCTGGCTGGCCTCTGCCATCACGTGGGCAGCTCCCCAGCCAGGAAGTCCACAGAGACGGCAGCCCTGAGGCAGCCATGACACCAGCCCTCACTGACCTTTGGGCAGCATATTAGTTTCCTGTCTTTGCTGTAACAAATGATCATAAACTCGGTGGCTAAAACAACAGAAACTTATTTTCTCCCAGTCCTGGAGGCCAGAAGTCTGATACTAGTAATTCCTTGGCCAAAATCCAAGTGTTGACAGGCCCATATTCCTTCTAGAGGCTCTCGGGGAAAATCTGCTCCTTGCTTGTGGCCGTCTCACTCTGGTCTCTGGTACCTTGCCTTCCCCCTTCTGTGTGTCAGATCTTCCTGTTATAAGGATACACGTGATTGCATCTGGGGTCCACCCAGATAATCCAAGATCATCTTCCCATCTCAGAATCCTACACTTAATCATATGCGAGTAGTCTTTGCTACATATGGTAGTATTTATAGGCTTCCAGGATTAGGACCTTTTATCTCTGGGGGCCATCATTCAGCCGACTGCAGGTGAAGTTTGAGAAATCTCTTTCATTTGACCCTACTGCCCATGTGCAGTATGAGGCAGATGTCCTGATCCCCATTTTAATGAGAAAATGGGCTTTGCCAGCTAGGGTGCCACGATCTACCAGGAGACCTTGATCTGTTGATCAACCCCATGCCTAACGGTTCATAATATTTTTAAACATATGAAATCTTATTTATTTATTTTTAAGGATTTATTTATTTATTTGACAGAGAGAGAGACACAGCAAAAGAGGGAACACAAGCAGGGGGAATGGGAAAGGGAGAAGCAGGCTTCCCGCGGAGCAGAGAGCCCGATGCGGGGCTTGATCCCAGGACCCCGGGATCATGACCTGAGCCGAAGGCAGACGCTTAACGACTGAGCCACCCAGGCGTCCCTAAATCTTATTTATTTGTTTATAAGAAAGACGATCTTTGTACATTTAATCAGGCAGCAAATAACCCCAAACTCATTTCTGCATTGGGTGATTCCTGCTAATTCACGCGGCCCTCATTTACCTCGGGGGACAGTGTTGGCTGATGAGGATGTGGTGGCATGTTTCCTTCCTGCCTCTTGGGGACACGAGTCAGTAGAAGGGACTGTGGGAGCCCATCACACTGGAGCAGACTAGGGCTGCCTCCTGAGTTTCCCGGTGTGGGGCACAGCACCACAAGAGCTGCGCTTGCCAGGGGCAACACTCAGGATTAGACAGACAGACAGACCCGGGCCCAGAGATCCCTCAGCTGAAGCTGAGGGCCCCTTAACTGAGCTCCAGAGCTGGGAAATGAAAATAACCACCACAGTGAAAACCCCATACATTCCTGTCCTTCTATTTTTGTCTTTTATATCATGCTGTTCTCACATCCCCCTAGGAGGCAGGCAGAGAAACATTCTCTATTTCATAGATTGAGAACTAAGATTCGAAGGGGAGGGGGCCGTCCTAGTCAGCCCAGCAGGCCCTGGGGCCGGATGGTGGCTTACTAGGCTAGCATTGTCTTACTGGCCCCTTAGTGTGGGGCCAGAGGGCCAGGGCTGTGGATGGGTCCCATCACCTGTTCATTGGAAAGGGTTTTAGAAGCGGGGTGCTCCGTGGTAGCCTGGGAAGCTCTTTTTGGCTTGGGCCGCACTGTCCTTATTAAGGATTCTCCAGACCCACAGTCCCTGCCAGGTGTGTGACCTGGGGCAAATCACTCCCCTGCTCTGGGCCTCAGTTTCCTCACCTGGGTAAAGCAGGGTCTGCGTTAGTGGCCTCAGGTCCCTGCTGACTTGGCTTGTGCCCCAAACCTCCTCGCTCATCAGAGGATTTGAGACAGCTCTCTGTTGAAACCATAGGCTTGGATGTCCAGGCTTTTTCTGGAGATCGTGCCCCCAAAAGAGCATTTGCCCAGAGCCCTTTTCTGCCACCAGCTCTGTCTCCGGCAGGGAGGAGTGTCTGCCTCCCATTTCTCTAAGGGCACATAAGGCATTGAGTAAGGAGTGGAAGGTTCGGGGATTCTGGCTGGAGATGCTAGGCGCTCAGGGCAGACAGCATCGAGGAGCTAATTTCCCTCGCCCCCGGAAGGGCTGGCTCTGGCTCACTTGCGCGGGGCACAGAGCCTTCCGGGGATACCTGTTCTACTTCCTTCTGTGCGCCCATCTGTTTGCAGACCCCAGACTCATCTGGGCGTCCCCTCCGGATTAGCCGCAGGAGGGAAACAACTGGCTCTGAATTCCGCCTTTGTGCAGGGAAGCCAAGCGGGGAGGGGCCGAGCGGACCCCCTGCCCCCACTGGAATGTCGGCTCGCTGCGCCCCCATCTCGCTCCTTTTCAGCCGCCTCCCCCGCTCACTTCCTGAGTCCCACCGATCCCACCACCAAACCGAGCACACGCGCGCCTACACCCAGACACACTCACACTCAAACACACGCTTCCTGGCGGGCCCGACGGCCTCGCTACCCGCTCGGCGATCCCGGCCGCCGGGGCTCCGGGAGAAGCGACCTTTTGTTATTCAAATCACACCCTCACTGCGCGCCCGGGCCGCAGGCTCCGGCGGCCCCGAGGATCCGTCCGCTGCCCGCACCACCGTCCCCCGCGTCCCCGAGACCCCTACCGCGGCGCCTCCAGCTGATCGCGGGACTCCCCGGCCCCCGGGGGCTCGGCCGCGCGGTCCGCCCGCGGAGCCGCGCCTCCCCCGCCCCCGGTGCGCGCTGCGGCTCCGCGCTCGGCCCCCTCCCCCTCCCCGCCTCCCCTCCCCCTTCCTTTCCTTTCTCCGGTCCAGCCTCGGTCCTGCCGCCGCCGCCGCCGCCTTCCCCGGTCCGCGGGGGCCCTGCCGGCCGCCCTCCCCGCAGCATGGCATCATCGGGGCGGAATTAGCCGGGAGCAGCATTTGGGGGAAGCGGGATCTCAAGGGGTGGGGGGTGCCCTGCAGCCTCGGTCATGGATGTGAGCAAGATGGTAAGTGAAGAGCAGGGGCTCTGCCCTGGAGCCTCCTCTGGTCCCGGTCCTCCCCCTCACCCCTTCCCTCTCTCCCTCCCAGTCGGCTTGATCCATTGAAAGTTTCTGGATTGTTGATCCTGCTCGTCGGCCCCAACTCCAGGCATGCTGGAGGAGGGAGCCCGGCCAGGATTGTGGAGGCGGCTGGCGGACAGGGATGGGGCTCCGGGTTTCCCGCCGCGCTGCCACCAGGGCTGCCCGGGAGAGCTCACTAGACCTCAGGGAGAGGGCTCTTGAGCTCTCCTCTCAAACTGGGAAATCAGCCTGGTAGAGGGAGGGCCAGGCTGCGGGAAGGGGGCTTGTCCTATCCACTCTAGGGCTCCCTGCTTGCATACCTATTTAAGATTTATGGGAAGATTTTTGGACTGAGCCAGTGGGCAGGGTGGGGGCACAGGTGGGTAACCTGGAAGGGCAGGGGGGAGGAGCTAGGACTTCAACCGTCTTAGAAGGTAAGGGGGCAGGAATGGAATCCTTGGCATAGATGGGGGCTATTCTAGATTTACCGCTTGTAAACTCCAGCTGCTTTGGCCTGAGAACAAGCAAACACCTTTGCTTCTTAAGCTTCGGACTCCCTGGAGGGGCTGATTCTTCCGTCAGGGCAGCCGTGCACCCCCCAGGAACACAGTAGGAGCTGAATACATTGTTCATTGATTGATTGGGGAACAGCCCTCAGGAGGTAACAGGATGTGATTTGGGGGTCTCTGAGCACGTGGGACAGGTGTTCCTAGAGGTCCCAAGTAGCTCCCCCTCTGAATGGAGATTTAAGGGTGTCTGTGACATCAGTTGGTAGTCAGATAGCCTGACCCTGGCTTTAGACCAGAGTGCCCCCCCACCCCCTGCAACCCCCAGACTTACAACATTTGAGGGCCTGTGTGTCAGGCCAGAGAGGTATCTTGTGATGGTCTGTGCTGGGTTGACGTGTGTCTGTGTCTGGGGAAAAAAGAGGTCTGGGTCTGCCTATTCCTTAGGGAAGAGAAGGTACTGGAATTTCAGGTCATCTTGTACAGAATTAAGCTAGTTTCCCCCAGAAAGTGCATTTTGAAGTTACCATCTCTATGGAGAAGGCAGGTGAACTCCTCGACCTGCCAGGCCTTTGGCAATGTCTTGGGTAGGGGATAGTGGGATGGGGAGCAGAGGATAGGTGAGAGTCGTCCCTTCTGTGGCAGGAAACCAGTCCCATTCTGAGCGCTGCCAAGTAGCTGGGAGCTGGGTGCGGGGTCTCACTGGCTTCCATCTTCATATGAGGACACATACCCATCCATGGTTGGGCAGTGCTGAGAGGCTGAACCACCATTCCCTATGTGCGTATCATGAAAGCCTACTTTCTTTGGGCAACTATTAGAACTACCCTTCACAAAAAATCCTGGTTGCAGCTGTAAGGGTGGGGAGGTGGAAAATTGAGTAGCAGCCAGGTTCTTTTTGGGAGATATCTTAGCAGGACCAGAGTCACCTGCCCTGCATGGTGGACCTGAAGCTCTAATCCAATGGCCACTAAACCACATCACCCCCAGCTTCCTTCTGGCCCTGAGCTGAGATTCCTTCCAAAGCTTGGCTTATGAGGACTAGCTTACAGAGTTCAGGGACCTGTGTCTTTAGAGGTTTGGGTCCCCTCTGACTCTACCACCTCTGTTCATCCATCTGCTCATTAACTCAGCGTTATTTATTTAATACCTTTCATTTCTATAGCAAGTGCTGTGTGAGGGACACAGAAACATAACTTATGACCTCCCTGCTCCTCAGGACCTTTAGCATCTGGGTAGAGGGGTCCAGAGACAGGCAGGCCAAAGCAACAGTTAGCTATCAAAGCAGGCCCTGACCAGAAGGCCACAGCTCCAAGGGCCGTAGGGGTCTGCCAAGGAACTGGATGGCAGAGTTCAGATGGAGGACAAAGCCTGAGTCTGGCTCTTCAAGGCTGGGTGGGGTTGGCTCTGCTGAGAGCAGTGAGGGGCATTGTCTGTTGGAAGAGGTATAGGAAGAGGAATGGGCAAGGCCATTGGGTGAGGCTGGGGACGTTTGGCTGGGGCAGGTTTAGATCAGGAAATGTTGAGATTGTTGGTTGGGGCCAGATCAGAAAGGCCTTGAATGCCAACCACGGTGTTCCAACCTTGGGCTGTAGGCACTGGGTAACCTCTGGAGAACTTGGGGCACAGGAGAGGCACATGTATTGCCTCTTTCCTCCTTTAGCTCAGGGTCCAAACAAAAGTGATATTAGGTTCTCTTTAATCACCAAGCACTCAAATGCCCAGTTCAGAAACAATTGTCCTCAGCTCTCTGTAAAGAGCACAGACCCTGGACTGTGCGGAAGAATCTGATCCACCCCAGGGAATTGGCACCTGCTTCCCATTCCTGCCAAAGGCCAAAGTTACTTTTCTGTTCTGACCACTAAAGCCCTCTGTCTGGTTTGAAGTCCTCACTCTGGGGGCCACTGGCTCCAGGGTCAACCTCAAGCCCAGCATTTCAGCCACATTTGGCAGAGCCTGACATCAGCTGGGGGGAGGGGGGAGGGGCGGTTCCTCTTGCTTAACACTGAGAAATAGCAGATTAGAGTTCACCCAATTCCCTACATGCTTTTGAGCAAGTTTTTTTTTTTTTTTTAACCTCTTAGCCTCATCTGTAAAATGAGATTAATAGTACCTGCCTTGAGCATCCTAGTGAAGGTTGGAAATAATTCTTTCAAGGCATGGGCTTAGTAAGCCCTCCTTATGTGGTGGCTCTTAGGAAAATGATGATTTCCAAAGTCTCATCTAAGATGACTCTGATACCCACCCCCACACACCCTTTCTCTTATTGTTTGTTTATTTATTTAAGTAATCTGTACACCCAACATAGAGCTCATTAAACTCTAAACTCACAACCTCAAGATCAAGAGTCGCACGCTTCTCCAACTGAGCCAGCCAGATGCCCTCCCCACCCCTTTATTTTCTTGATTGGCCTGAAGAGTTGACTGTAGGCTGTATTTCATTTGACGGCTCTTGGGACCAATTCTTCCACATCTACTTCTCTTTCTGAATGAAGGAACAGATGACGGGGACAGTGGGTCCACCAGCTGCTGCGAGTGATGAATTTTTGATGACCTCAAATTTCTGCCCAAGGGAGGGCTTGTTTAACATGGCACTTGGGTGAAGTGTAGATGCTTTTTGGGGATTGACGATGGAGTCTGTGTCTTTACTGAACTCAGAGGATGCAGGGCTGTAATTTGGGGAACAGAGCCAATGCCATCAATTCTTACAAAAGAACGTGTAGTTTGTGTAAGGATTTATATTTGCCTAGTGCTCTATAGTTTACAAAGCCTTTTCACACCTGTTCACATTTAGCACCATCCTGTGAGGAGGGCAGAACAGAAATCATTAGCCCCGTTTTACAGATAAGAAAACTGGAGTTTAGGAGGTGAAGTCTGGATCCTGTAAGAGTGGTGTTCGAACCAGGTTTTGTAGGTGGTTCTCCTGGTCACCGAAATGTACGCTATGGTGACCAAGATAAGGGGTAAGGGAAAAGATTCGGTGACCAGATTCTAGGATGGACACAAGCCAATCTAAAAAGACAGGCTGAAGTGGTGGTGGCCTTTGGCCTCTGAGCCCCATGGGGCGGGGGGGTTGTTCTGCCAGTCTGTATGCAGACTGCATGCTTTGTCAGTTACCTACTGGTGTTTTCAAAACTCGGGTTTCTTCCTGAATCTCTGCTGCCCCCCTGAGATCCCCCAGCTTACACAGCAGGAAAATGAGAGGGCTGGAGAAAAGGTGTTTCAGGTGTTCAGAGTAAATGATAACGATGGTGGGGCAGGAACAAGCTTCTGGTGGACATGTTGTCGCTGCGGATGGGTGCATGTGTGTTTGCTGGGCTGAGGAACAGCGTGGGGAAAGGAAGTGCTGAGCCAGGGAGATCCCTGTGCAGAATGATGCCAAGGACTGTCATTGCAGCCCAGATAGGCTAATATCTGCGTGGAAAGGGATGTGTTCTCCCACCTAGGGTCTGAGCTAAGTAAGCAGTTAAGGCTGGACATAGGTGAAACCAGAGTAGCGCTTTCAGCTCTGGGTTACAAACTCGGTGCGGTGGGTTGCAGGCAGTATTTGAAAGAGTGAAGTAGATTGGAAAGCATCCAGACGTATTACATGTAAGAAAGTAAGCATTCGTTCGCGAAACTGGCTTTGGAGGTATACACACGTGCATGCAAGTAAGGACTGGCCTTGTAAAGTGTATTTTTCACTATGGTGAGAGGCAAAAAAAAAAGGTTTGGAGTCTCTGACCCAGAGAATGTCCAGAGCAGAGCAAGGAGGATGTCAGCCTTGCAAGATGAGTAGTTCAGCCTGTAGAAGAGAAAGCCCCAGAAGGGCGGACGGTTGTCTTTGACTCACTGAGGGCTGTTGAGACAGAGGTGGTTTATGTGCACCACGTGGCTCTGGAAGGTGGGATTTGTTTCAAGAGGGGCTAGATTTTGGCTGGCCAGCACTTCCCCATATCAGAGGCATTCTATGGCAGAATCAACTCCGTGGGGAGGGAGAGAGCCTGTCTGCCGACTGGAGCTGCTTGGGGACCCTGGAGGGGTCTGGCCTCCGAGTCCTTGCCAGCCTTGGAGACTGGCTCAGCATTCAGGCTTTGGGAGCCTCAGAGTCCTGGGTGGATGGCTGCGGTCTGACTGGTATCACTGGAACACTGGGGAGCAGTTCCAGGGACGTGTGGGTCCACATATCCTAGCTTTGTGCACTCCCCACCATGGTTCCTAAGATGCAGCAGAGCATCATGGCTCAGCAGCCTTCTTCAGACAGTCCCCGGAAGAAGGTCAGGGACTGTGGATGACATTGGCCTCAGCCAAGTGCCAGCGAGGAAGGAAATCTGTTATTTGCCTCCTTTAGAAAATGCTTAGGGAAAAGAGTTTTGATCTATCATCTGATTGCTATGTCTTATTGTCACTGATCACTAAGATTGTATTCTACCAGGACAAGGTTCAGTCCAACCCACGCACATATTGGATACTCCCCGTTATGTGCAGCCCCCGGGGTTGTAGACGTTAAGATGTTAGATCCAGAGCTGAGGACGGCCAGGTTGTAGGGAGAGACAGAGACTCCCTTGGAATGGAATGACACATAGACACTTGCAGGTGACGGAAAAAACACTCTCACCTGGATTCTTTTCTCCCTGAAAACAGCCTCAAGAAGCGGACTTTAGTCTGCAGACTTTAGTGTCCTCAAAGGCTCCTCCAAGGCTCCCTGCCAGGCAGGGGCTAAGTTCAGAAGCAAATGTAGGTTTTAGGACAGTTCAACCCTCTGTGCTCTGCCACCCAGAGAGAGACCTGCCCATCCCTGCCATCTCCCCCCACCCCACCTCCCCCACAGCTGGGTGATTTTCCCAAAGAGCACATCCAGGGGCTGTTTCCACTCCACCTTTGTCTCCTTTCTTGCTGGAGAGGTCCCAGTCCAAAGCCAGACAGGCACGTGGTCTGGCAGCTGCCCCAGGGGACTCCTTCCCCTCCTTCTCCTCCTTCTCCAGCTTTCTCCGTGAAGCCAAAGGATTCCAAAGGATTCCAGCAACCAGACAAAATGCCTGCTGCCCCGGGGCCCCAAAGAAATTAAGCACAGGTCTTTTGGTGGGGGGAAAAAATCCCCATGTCACCTTCAGATTCCCTGAAGTCTTAATGAATCTTTGATCTGGAGGTGATTTCTCTGGGCAAGTAGAAAGGGATTAGAGGGTAGGAAGCTCTTTTGTAACCGTGAGTGGGAGGCGGCTGGAGTCTGAGGCGCCGTCCCCTGCACGTGGAGGATCAGGGAGCAGCTTCTGGGCCCTGAGGCTGCACTAGAGGCCGGCCACGGGACTTTGGAGTCACATAGGCCAGAGGCTAAATCTTGATGCCGCACTGGCCTCTCTAGGACCACGAACAAGTTAGTTGACCTGTCTGTGCATCACCTCCCTTGTCTCTTGGATGAATTGGTTCTGCAGACTGTAGAGATATTGACATGGCCTGTTTAAAGTTCTTGGCACATGGGAAGGCTTCGTAAGCCCTGCTGTACTTACTAGTTTTTCGCTTATTCCCTTAGGCAACAGATAAAATCTTAAAGCTTTCGGCAAAGGGTAGAACATTTCTTCGTTCAGAATGACTCCTCTGCAAGTAGGGCCTTAAGGCGTGTTATAAGTAATTACGGTACGTGCGGTAAAGCACATAGAATGCATTTGAGGAACGTGCCAGCATGCGAAAGTGAGGGGATTCATGACCTGGCACCCGAGGAGGGGCTTCATGGAGAAAGCTGGAGAAGGAGGGGAGGGAGTCCCCCAGGGGGCAAGGCAAGGGAGGGCATTACAGGCAGCGAGAGCTATGTGCGCAAAAGCAGAACACGGGATGTGTTCCGGAACTCCCTGCGGTTTATGCTAGAAAAGTAGGTGCAGTCCCTGTCTCAGTGGGACCAGCAAAGTTCGCAGGACATGGGATCCAAATCCTTTTATACGTCAGTGCTTCCTGGAGGAGGAGGTATTTGAGCTGTGTGGTGAAGAAGGGGGAGCAGCATGCTGTAGGTGGTAAGTGAATGGATGGTGACGCCAGGAAGGACAGTGGCAGCGTGCTGAGTAGGTTTGCTAGGAGCGGGGCCAGAGGAAGGAGGAAAGAGGGATGAGCAGTGCCAGGTGTGAGGCCCATGTCGAAATAACCCGCATCCTCCGGCAGAACCAGCGCAGCAAGAGAGGCTGTCCCCACTTGATGATCCCATCGGGATGTGTGCTTCCAGTCCCAGTGCTGGCGGTGGCCCTCCCTGCGACCAGGATGAGCGTGGGAGCCGCAAGCCTGGTTCTTCTGGAAATGAGCGTTTCAGTAACCTTCTTTCTTGACTTCTTTTTGGAGCGCTCAGTTCAGCCTCGTGCTCTGGGACCTGAAATAGCGTTCTCCTGCTGGATGTGTCTCAGGCTGGATTGTTTGGAAAGTAGTCTTACCAAATCACTATCTCCCTAGCCCTGCTGGCTCGAAGAGCCTCGTCAGCCGTCTCGGGGCAGTATCAGCCGGGGTCCTGGCCCTCGTCCTTTTCGTCCTATACATGTGTCAAGATTGTCCCCCGAGTCGGCACGCCCTGAGGCCCTCTGCCAGGCACTGAGAATATAAAAGAAAATGGGATAGTTTGAAGGCTCCTGTCTTCAAGGAGGTGGGGGCAATTATAATAGAGTATGATAAGTGCGATGTTAGAGGTTTAAGGAAAGTGCATAGAAACTTGGAGGTAGGGATAATTAATTCTGCCAGGTGGCACAGGACGTGGGCTGAGGAAGGTGACATTTCAGTTAGGCATTCATTCATTCATTTATTCAGAAAATATTTATGGAGGGGCACCTGGGTGGCGCAGTCGGTTAAGCATCCCAGCTCTTTGTTTCTGCTCAGGTCTTGATCTCAGGGTCATGAGATCGTGCCCTAAGTCGGGCTCCGCACTTGGTGTGGAGTCTGCTTGAGACTCGCTCTCCCTCTCCCTCTGCCCCTCCCACTCATGTGCACACCCTCTCTCTCTCTCTCTCAAATAAACCTTAAAAAAAAAATACTTATGGAGTACCCTCCATGTGCCAGGTGTTGTTATAAGCACTTGGGACACTTCACCGAACCAGAAATCCTTGCCTTGTGCTGCTGACCTCCCATGTGTGTGTTGGGGATGGGGTGTAGATGGTAACAGTAAAGGTAAACGAAGTAAATCGTGTCAGTTGTTGGAAGGTGGTAAGTGAGCCGGGGACAGGGAGTGGCAAACACAGACGTGGTTACAGTTGCCCTAAGGATGCCAGGGTCAGAAGCATCATGCCCAGCAGGGGTTCTCCGTGACTCTAGGTGGGCCCTGGGACCCCTAGTCACTTTGTCTGCTTTGGCTCACTGTCCAGCTGAAACTGTGCATCCAGGCATGGCCTCTGGCTCATTGCTCCTGAATCATTGCCTGAATCTGACCTCAGAGCCCTCCCCCGCGTCCCAGCTCCCCTTCCAGCAGTTGGTTTAACTTGCCATCCAGGAGTCAGCTGTACTTCTTGAGATTACCGGAGGCTCATTGATTCCTACCAGATTGCGGGGAAGACATTACCTCTTATTTCCAACAAACCTCCATGAACAGAGCCAAGTGTCGAGTGAGCAGCTCTCTGGATGTGGTGCTGGGGGTGGGCTTGGTGCCATCAATGATGTAGGAGGCCCTCTCAGCTGTAGTCAGGTCAGCTAGAACTGGGGGGGAGGGGGGTTGTGATAGAACACTCTGAGTCCTGCAGTGGGACTCCTCCCTTTGAGTTCTGGGCCCTTTACATGGGGCGGTGTTTGTCCACGTATTGGCTTCTCAGCTCCAGAGGGGACATGGCCATGAGTTCAGGGAGCCCACAGCTCCTGCACTTCGCATACATTTTAATATCACATAGCTGTCTGTGGTCTCCAGCAGCTGCAGTGAGGAAAGAGGGTCATCTATTGAAAAATGTTTAACTTACGCTGCATTATCAGAAAATAGGAAAAGGTATAAAGAAATAAAGATCGAACACACTTCCACCATCCCAAACACTATTGCTAACAAGGCTCTTTGGTATAGATCCTTACAAACTGTGTGTGTGTGGGGGGGTGTGCGTGTGTGCTGCTAGGTTGAGCCATATCAGAGTGCTGCTTTTATAAGTCAAAAGTGGCGAGATTTTCACTTGATTCAACCAAATATAAACGTATACACACACATACTTAAAACGGGACCACACAATAACATAGGTTTGTAGACTTATTTTAGCTGTCACTATGTCTTGGATCTAGAAACAGTGTGTCCGAGTGGTCAAGGGCATGGGTCCTGCGTTCAAATTCAGTTTCTACCACTTACTCACCTGGGCAGGTAACACCTGGGCAGGTTCCTGAGGCTCCCTGGCCAGGGTTGCCCCCCCTTATATAGTGGGGATGATCACAGCGTCTTCTGTAGAGGGTTATGTCGAGGGCAGAGGACTCAGCGTGTATGTGTGCAATCATTACCATGTTTCCAGATAAGTAGAGATGACATATTGTTTCATTGTAATCAGAACCCTATTAGTAGACATTACGCTATGTCCATTTTCCACCGTGAAGGTGACATCCTTGTACACACATCGAAGAGTGACTATGTGTTCACCCCTTTACATTTTAAATACTTGGGCTTTAAGGTTTTGGCTTTTTTATTATTGAGAAATGTGTTTGATATATAACATTATATAAATTCAAAGCCTACAACATGTTAATTTCCCCCATTTAAATATTATAATATGATTGCCATTGTATTGATAAAAGTTTTAGTTTAGTTTAGGTTTTTTTTTTTAAGATTTTACTTATTTATTTGGAGGGGGGAGGGCAGAGGGAGAGAGAGAATCTCCAGCAGACTCTTCGCTGAGCACAGAGCCCGACGTGGGGCTTGATCTCAGGACCCTGAGATCGTGACCTAAGCCGAAATCAGGAGTCAGACATTTAACCAAGAGCCACCCAGGCACCAATCAAGGATTTAAGGATCCTTATTAATGAGTTTCTAACTGAGTGGTGGGTATGGGGGAAGGTCATTTGGACTGTTGTGCATAATTCTGCAAACGGGATTCCCTGGGCGAGCCCCACTGCATTTGCTTTTCCACACTTCGGCAACACGTCCCCACACTGGACACCGGCCCCCACTTCTATGCCTCGATGCTGGCCTCTCTACCCCAGCATCCCTGCAGGCCCCTCCTCAAGGCCAGTCGTCTGGTTCGGTGGTTCTTCCTGCAAGGAAGGACGCCTACATCAGACATGCAGTCTTGGTCAGATACCCGCCCCAGGGCCCCCCACACTCTGCAGGATCTCCTCTCTAACTGGCTGTGCACACGGAGCACTTACATCTGACTCATCTGTGAACTAACTTAGTGCAGCACTTGACACATAGGTGCTCAATATATGTTTGGTGGGTGAATTTCGTGAGTGAATAAAGTCACGGATGACTAAATTAATGGGGGCCAGTGGGAGCCAGATCCCGAAAGCCTTGAGTGGAGCATTTTCCCCGTGTGCAGCGGTGAGCCCCTGGACATGCCTGGTACGGTTGCAGCTGTGTTTTAGGAAGAGGGGTCTGGCCATTCGTAGCTCCCAGGAGCTGGTGGCCCAGAGACTAGTGGGACGTCAGGCCTGCATGCCCAGGTGGGGGTTCATGCTGCCCGGAGCCCTTTGGGTGACCCTCCCCCTCTCGAACCTGGAGGCTCTTACCCCCTACTTCCCTAAGGAGGGGCTCTCCTTCACTCGAGAAACGGAAGTTAAGCGTTCTTGGCTACTCTGCTTTCGGAGGAAGTCCTATCAGAGCCCCACTGATGATGAAATCCAGCTCCAGAATTAGCAACCACCACCTCTCTCCGCTTTTGCAAAATGCTTAGCAGCTCCTCCCCAGCTTGTTATGACTCCCTGGGTTCTGGGCCAGAGGTGTCCATCAGGCCTCCTGCCTGCCAGCCGGGACATTCCATGGCCTCCCCAGGGTGACCAGACCCTGCACTGCCCCTCCACTTCCTTCTCTTTGGCTCTGACCTGAGATCTGTGTGTCTGGGCTGTGGTTGTGTGTCGCTAAGGACTTCAGTTCCTGGAGGCTAGGGCTTGACATAGACCTGTGTGTTCTCTCAGTGGAAATGAGTCTGACTTGTCCTTCCCAGGCTCAGGATAGAGCTCAGGATCGGTGGGGTTGCACCTGGAGTAAGACGTTGGCTCAAATCCTGACTCTGCTGCTTATCAGCCGGGTCATCTAGCTAGCCAGGCATCCCAACTAGCTGGGCAAGTCACTTAACTGTTCCAAGACTCAGTTTCCCCATCTCATCAGTGGAGTTAGCCGCCCTGGGGTGACCACAGGGTTAAATGACATAATGCGTGCAAATGAGTCTGGGATCTGTTACAGGCCTTTGGGAAGGTTAATTGAATTAGAGAATCAGAGCTTGAACCACAATGAGGTGGAGACTATTCAGTGTGCGTTTTAGATAAGGAAATTCGAGATCCAAAGATTGTGGGGCGTGGGGTCAGGGGGGTGGGGGCGGGCTGGAAGGAAGTTGAAAGAAGAATTGAGAGGGAATCGGGACATTCTGCCTTACGCTTCCTCTGCTCCAGCCCCCGCCCGGCTCCCTGCAGCTCACACACATCTGCCCAGGCAAGCTCCAGTCAATTTCATGTCTCCTTCCTGAAAGGCCTCATTGAAAAAGAAGCACGCAGAAGTGACTAAGTGTATCGGTATCGATTCCATGGAGGTCCAAGCAGTTCTAAAGCTGGAAGGCAGTAGGAAGGAAGGGAAGAGTCAGCACAAGAAACGCGGAGGGGATGGGGGAGCATTAGCTGGGGGAAGAGGAGGTAGAAAGGGCTGGCTTCATTTCTCTCCTCGTGGGCCTTCAGTGCTGCTCCTTGGCAGGCCTATGCGTTCCCCTAGTCTGCTTGTCCCTGTCCCCCTGCTCATGCACATCCCCAGGCAGCACCCCCCCCCCCCCCCCGCCACTTTCCTAGACAACACTCTGCCCTCTCCTCCCCCGCCCTCACTCTCAGCCCCTGACCTTGCTTCCTGTTTCAACTGTGAAAAGAGATGCAATCCCAAGAAAGCTTGCCCAAGCCCCTGCCAGCCACCTGTCGACATCTCTGTCCCTACTCTGTGACCTGGGCTGGTGCTCGCCAGGGTGGCCTGCCCCTGTTGTGTACCAGACCCCTTCCCCCTCCCAGGGATGCTCCATTCCTTCCCCTCACATCCATACAAATGCGTTGTCCTTTCTCCCATTTCTCCCAAGGCAACGTGGACCCTGCCTCCTTCTGTCTCAGCCCCCTTGCTGGTTCTCACTGCCTCCAGCTCCCCTTCTTCCTCTCTCTGAGTCCCCCTTCAGACTCTGCCCCCTTCCGCTCTACCAAAAAGCCCTGCTAAAGGTCACCATGATGTTCAACCCAGTGGGTCAGTTTGCAGCTCTCATCTGCTTGATCTGTTGGCAGCTTTCACAACTGATGGCTCCCTGTTGAAATACATCTCTTTGTCTGCCTTCCAGGGTGCCACACTCCTGGCTTTCCTTCTACCTTGTGGGCTGTTTCTTTTCAGTTTCCACTCCTCGCTCCCCCCAACTCTTTCTTGAATGTCAGATGTCCTCAGGCTGTCCCCAGAGGTCTCATCTGCACTCACTCCTTGGTGATCTCACCCATCCTTAAATCCCATCTATGTGTGGATGGCTACCAGATCACCTGATCTAGCTCACACCTTTTCCAAATTCCAGGATTGCACCCTGCCACCCCACCCCGGATCAGTTAGATTTCCATCTGGTATCTGATGGGCCTCTCATTGTAACACACCCCCAGACCAGCTCCCATCTGCTCCAGACCTGTTCCTCCTTCGGTTCTCTACCTTGTTGATGACAACTCGGCCCCACACACTGCTCTGGCAAATAATCATGGTGCCACCCTTGACTCCTCCCTTCCTTCCTTCCTCATACCCCTCGTCCAATTCATCAGCAAACCGCATCAGGTCTGCCTTCTCAATATATCCAAATCCATCCACATCTTGGCACTTCCACTGCGACCAGCCTGGTCTGGGCCCCCATCATCTCTGCTCTGAATTAATTCAGCCACGTCTCAGCTGTTCCCCCTGCTTCCCTGCGTGTCCCCCAGTGTCAGCACAGCAGTCAGAGGGGTCCCCTAAAAAAGGAGTCTGATCATGTCACCCTTCGTTCAAAAGCTCCCAGGGGCTCCTGTCTCCCTCAGAACAAAGGCTGGTCCTTGCAGTGGCCCCTGTGACCCCTTGTGATTTGGACTCTCCACCTCTGACCTTGGGGCTCCAGCCACAGTTAGCCTCCCTCCCGCCAGGTGGGCCCTGCCTGGAACTCTTCCCCCCAGCCATCTCTTGCTTCCTCATCACCCTCTCTCACCTTCCAGTGCAGCCTTTCCTGGTGATCCCCGTGTAAGGTTCTGACACCAGCCCCATTCTTGGCCCTATAGAACCTATCACCATCTCAAACACCATAGATTTTATTTAGTGGTTCACTGTCAGTCACTCTCTCTCATTCAAGTGTAAGGTCCATGAGGCAGGAATGCCGGGGTGGCTCAGTTGGTTGGGCGTCCGACTCTTGATTTTGACTCAGGTCATGGTCTCAGGATCATGGGATCGAGCCCTGAGTCCATTGTCTGTCGGGCTCCAAGCTCAGTGGGGAGTCTGCTTGTCCCTGTCCCCCTGCTCATGCACTTTCTCAAATAAATGAATAAATAAAATCTTTTTTTAAAAAAAAGATCCATGGGGCAGAGATGTGTTGGTTTTGGTGCACAATTGTACTCCTGGAGTAGGGCCCAGCACATGATAGGCCTTCAGGAAATATATGTTGAATGAATGGGTGAATGTGTAAAGATTTTGGAACAGTTGCTCCCTGAGTTTAGGGAAGCCTGGAAGAGATTCAGATGGTCCCTAAGAATCAGGTGAAATATAGAAAGAGGTGCCAGAGAGCTAGCCTGTGTATCTTTGAGAAGAAAATAGATGACCATCTGTACGGGGCCAGTTCTATAGTCAGCCAGACTACATGGGAGGAGAGCTATTTTTCTGAGCCTTATGTAACAGATGTGGTTTTGTGTAAATCACACTTCTGTAAATGGAATCCTATTTTAAATGCACTAACAGAGATTGCTATTTAAAGGAATCTGATGCCAAATTCTTTCGTAAAATGAATAATCTCCTAATTTGTCCTGAGTGTCAATTCATATTTTCCCTCCCCCCTGAAAATGTATATGGACTAAAATCAAAGTATGCTTGTCTGGGGTGAGGAAACCTACGTGTCCCATTTTTTTGTGCTGTCTGTGTTACTCCCTTACTCTTTGCCCACATTCTTCCCCTGCTTCATTTCTGCTTTTCCTTTGGCTGAGCTCTTTTTTTTTCCCTTAGACTTTGACATAGAATGTTCTTCTGTAGCATGACCAGAATGAAAGAGCGCATCGAACAGTGGCCCCTCCCAGACCAAATAGATGCAGTCTGGGGGTGGAGCAGAGGAGCCCATCAGGGGTGTGTGAACGTGTACTGGGGGTTCAGGGTTAAGTTCTCAGGTGAGAGTCACACACAGCTGAGTTAGGGACCCACTGACCAAAAAGACAACCATGTGCTTTTTGCCCTTCTTGCATCCGAGCTTACCCTCTGCAGGACTGGTGAGGTTGGATGAACATCCCTTTTGGGGTTGTGCCGAAGGTCGCCAGAGTGAATCCGGCTGTAGACTGTTACAGGACTGGCTGGAGCTCGGGGCTCGGGAATGTCCCCTCTTGGTACATCACCCACCCTGCTGATATCTTAGGTGAGAGCAAGGTCCTGTGGCCACCCTGCTTGGTGGAGTTTTGTCCCAGTGCTCTCCAGAGGGTCTCTTAGCAATGAACTTGAGCTTCACAGGTCCACCACCCCAATCTCTGTTTCCCTTCGAGCCGGAATGTGTCCCTGTGAGAGAACACAGCTGTGTGTTAAGGATTTGGTGGAAGGTGCAGCTGCACCTAAGACCACAACCTGCTTCCCGAAAACAGTGGAAGGTTGACTCGTTTAGAGGTTCTTTGGCCTTGGGTCAGGTTTCCATTTTAGGTTTTCTGAGACACTTCTCCTTTGGTTCTCATCAGACCAAGAGACCATAACATCTGCTCGTAGGGCAAGCTCGACTTTTTATAAGATGAGACAAATCTGCCTTTGAGATAACGAATATGTCGAGGTCAAAGCAGAGACTTAGTAAACAAGTTGGTTTGGTGAAGAGTTCAGTTATAGCCAACTAATTAGCGGGATGTAGAACGTGTGCCTGACTGAGAAGGGCAGGTGCCGACCCTGCTGTGTGGCTTGACCTCTCTGAGCCCACTGGTTTATAAAGTGTGCCTTGCCTTCCTTCCCCGGGTTTTCTCAGCATCTTCTCCGCATCAGGAGACAGTGCATATGAAAGCTCTTTGAAGCCCGGAAGACTTGGACGTGCTCTTGCCATTATTATTCAAGCAAGCCTTGTATTTACACATTTGAATGAGCCAAACAGGTAAACTGGGAATGTTTAAAGTTACAGAATGATTTGCTTGATTCAAATAAGAAAGCTATCTTCCCATAGCCACCCCCTTGCATCAGGTGGGGTTCTGTTTGTTTATCAACCGCATTCCTGAGGATCCAGTCACAGTTGTGTGAAGACCACCCTCTGAAGTGAGCGATGAAGCTGAAGAATTGGGGATGGGGGGACCCTGGGGTCGTATGGGGAGTTTGGACCCCAGAAGATCAGGAGCCACACTAGATTCTAGATGCCTCAGCTGGGAGAACGCATGAGGAGAGTTCCTCCTGCGGCTTTCGTTGGGGCCATTTGTGGTAGAGACTAGAGGTCGGGGGCCACTTATATAGTGAAGTGGGCATAAGATGGGGGGGATGTGTGTGTGGTAGAAATAGAACCAAAAATAGAGACCTGAGGGAGAAACGGCAGGCCTTGGCACATCTGGATATGGCGAGTGCTTCCTGGCTTGTTCACTGGACAGACGGAACAGGGCTCTGGAAGGACACAGAGCGAGGAATGAATGGGTGGTTCCTATGCCCAGGGACCCCCTGTCAGCCAGGCACCACCTCCCCGCTGGGTCTTGAGATAGTGGGAGAAACGTTGCTCTGTTACTGTAAGAGAAGAGACAAAACCGACCTCATAGAAAGCTGGGGAGAGGTGAGGAGGGAAAGCGGGGGGAGTGGAGGAGAGGAAGTTGGCAGCGCTGGTGGTTGGGGAAAGACACAGCGCAGGGTTTCTGCTCTTGCTGAGCAGCTGTCTCTCTCTAGAAGGCGAGGGCCGTCGCGAAAGGCCAAGCCCAGCCTGGCCCGTGAGCCGTGAATGATCAGGATATGTCTGATGGGACCGCCCAGGGCTCCACTTTGTAGGCAGACGTGCCTGGAAAGTGACCGTGACGTGTTCTCTGGGGCAACACCTGTGAGCAGAGGCACTGTAGGTTGTTGGGAGGCAGAACGGATGCTTCCTCTGTGAGGAGAGAAGCAGAACTGTGGTGGTGGGGTTGTGGCCCGAAGCCACAGCCCCCTGCAGGTGGGCAGAGAGGACACGGGTCCTGGAGACCCAAGGTCTCAGTACCTAGCCCTCTTGCCCTGCCTCCTAGGGCCTTCCTCAGGCCTAAGTGGGCCCCCCCGACGGTGGTCATGGAAGGAGACGGCTGGGTGTGGAGCAAAAAAGTGGCCCTCCTCAGAAACCGGGCTGCTCAAGTCTGTGGTCAGTGTGGGCTTGGGTTTTTAGGTCGGGGGACGAAAGTACAGGTACTATGGCAATCTTTGCCCAAGGATATGACAGGATGGCCTGGCGGAAAGGGACTCTTGGGCAGCAATAATTATAAACCGGGGTGGTAAGACTGGAACCACGGAGGTGACAGAAGATGGAGTTTGCTGGCTTCTCCAGGTTGGCAGGGACAAGGTGGGGTCCCCTCCCTTTCTGTCATCAGTCACCCCCGTGCTGAATGGCCTGATTTGGAGCCTGTAGGTGGAAGTTCTGGGGGTCTTTGGGGACACCGAATGGGGGGCTCCCAGTGTGGTGGCAGAGGGAACAAGTAGGAGGGGACATGCATGACATCTAGGGGACGAGATAACCTGGGAAGGCCTCCCAGAGGATTGCAAGCGTGGGGAGGGTCGTTTTAGGAGGGAGGCTGGGCTCTCACTTGTCCCTTGGAGTAAGACGAGCCTTGGGACTAGTTGCGAAGGGCAGACGGGAGAGCGGTCTTGTGTAGAAAGGGAGAGTGCCCTTCCCAGGACTCACGAGCATCCTGGATCATTTTCAGAGAAGGAAGGCTAGGTGCAGGCATACCTTGGAGATACGGCAGGTTCATTCGGTTCCAGACCACAGCAGTAACTCGAAGATTGCAATAAAGCAGGGTCAAATAAAGTTTTTGTTTCCCACCGCATATAAAAGTTATGTTTACGCCATGCTGCAGTCTGCTAAGTGGGCAATAGCTTTATGTCTAAAAACAAAATGTATATACCTTAATTAAAAATACTTTATTGTTAAAAAGTGCTAATCAGGGGCGCCTGGGTGGCTCAGTCGGTTAAGTGGCTGCCTTCGGCTCAGGTCATGATCCTGGGGTCCTGGGATCGAGCCCCACATCCGGCTCCCTGTTCAGCGGAGAGCCTGCTTCTCCCTCTCCCTCTGCCTACTTGTGCTCTCTCTCTGTCAAATAAATAAATAAAATCTTAAAAAAAAAAAAAAAGTGCTAACCATCATCTGAGTTTTCAGCGAGTCGTAATCACTGATCACAGATCCCCGTAACACATGTAATAATAATGAAAAAGCTTGAAATAGTGCAAGAATCACCAAAATGTGACCAGAGACACCAAGAGAGCAAATGCTTTTGGGAAAACGACATTGATAGACTTGCTTGATGCAGGGTTGCCATTGACCCATCAATTTATTTTCCTTTTTTTTTTTTTCTTTAAACCCATCAATTTCTTGGGCGCCCAGATGGCTCAGTCGGTTAAGCGTCTGCCTTCAGCTCGGGTCATGATCCCGCGGTCCTGGGATCGAGTCCTGCGTCGGGCTCCCTGCTCAGTGGGGGGCCTGCTTCTCCCTCTCCCACTGCCTGCCACTGTCTACTTGTGCTCCCTCTCTGTCAAATAAATAAATTAAATCTCAAGAAAAAATAAATAAAAAAATAAATAAAAATAAACCCATCAATTTCTTTTTTTTTTTTAAGGATTTTATTTATTTATTTGAAAGAGAGAATGAGGGACAGAGAGCACGAGAGGGAAGAGGGTCAGAGGGAGAAGCGGACTCCCCGCCGAGCAGGGAGCCTGACACGGGACTCGATCCCGGGACTCCAGGATCATGACCCGAGCCGAAGGCAGTTGCCCAACCAACTGAGCCACCCAGGCGCCCAACCCATCAATTTCTTTAAAAAAAAAAAAAAAAAAAATTGCAGTATCTGTGAAGCAATAAAGCAAAGTGCAGTAAGTCGAGGCATGCTTGTATCTGTCTTTGGCAAAAGACATGATTGTTCAGCTCCTCCGCCCTTGTTCTGAAAAGATGGTGTGCCTCTGTCCTCCTCACCCATAGGACCCTGTCTGGGGAAGGAGAACCAGCATTGGAGCTACGCTTCCAATGGAACACGATGGGAGGGCCTGGAGGGGAGGGTGGTGATGAGGAGCATGTGCCCAGCCCCCAGGCCTGGGAAGGAAGGATGTTCCTTTTGTCTAGACTGCTTCCCACTCTGCTTCGCATCCTCTTCTCCCCGCAAGGACGCAAGGACGTTCGCCTCTGTCACTCACCCGCAGTGGCCCTGGTCACTGGTGATGTCATATGCAGTGGCTCATTCTCGGCCCTCACCCACCTGCCCTTGCAGCGCTGTTGGACACACTCTCTTCACCAAGAGGGGCAGCCCCCACCCCTCCATTCCCCTCCTGCCTCGCTGGCCATTTTCTTCTCAGTCTCCTTCCCCCGTTCCTCCATTCCTCTGTTCCTCCCAGAATCACGGGCTCAGAAGGCATAGGGTGCCTGGAAGACCATCTTGTGTCAACATTCCTCTAACAGCTGAACACCTGTTAGCAGCCCGGGCCAAGCACAGGGCCCACCAAAATCTCCTGGTCCGCCTCTCGCTGAACTTGCTTTCTTTATCTTTAAAGCCAGGTCTGTTGAAATATAATTTCTATGCCATAGAATTCACTGTGGTTTGTGCCCAGTTCTCTGGGTTTCAACAGTCACATGCAATTAGGTAACCTCCACACAATTGAGCTTTAGGGTAGGATTGTCCTCCCCCACATTCCCTCGTGCACCTCTGTAACCACTCCTGCCTCCACCCTCAGCCCCTGGCAACCAGTGACCTGGATTTTTTTTTTTTCATTCCTCTAACTTCTCCAGAATGTTCTATAAATGGAATCATGCAGTCTGTGGCCTTTTTGAGTCTGGTTTCTGTCACTTGACATCATACTTTGAAGATTCACCCATGTCGTTGGCATGAATCAGTCACTCGTTCCCTTCTATTGCTGAGTAGCTTCTCGTGGTGTGGTTGTAGTGCCTTGTTCACTCGTCCCCAGGCTGAAGGACGCTGGAATCATTTCCACTTTGGAGGATGATGGGCACAGAACACAGCTTCTCTTAATCCTCACTGCTGGGTTACCCCAGAGCCCAGAGGCCCTCCTCTTCCCAGGTGCTGGGGTTGCGATATTTAAAGACCTCTGTGCCCTTTCTTGCCCAACCCTGCTTCTGCCACCCCTTTCCCTGATTCTTGTTCTCTTATCAGACCTTGTGTGGTTCTTCATCCTCATCGGTTTGCTTTGCACCCACCGACGTTATCAGTATTCCTCTTGGATGGGGCGCCGGGAGCAGCAAGCCAGATCTGGTGCCCCAAGGGATGTCTGGTGCATGGTGGGATGAATCTGTACCCCCAAGTGCATCCGAAAGCCGTAAAAGCAAGGACTGGCTCTTGTTCGTGATCATATAATTCTGTTGATGTAGCTCAAAATGAAATTAGCTTCTTAAGTTTTATGTTACAATCGAGGCCACCTCATAGTGTTAACTCAGTGGACTTGCTGGGAACTCACGGGGAACTTAACTGGGAACTTCCTGTCCGACCACGTGCAGCTGGAATCACCTATGGTCACACCCTTCCGCTGTCACCCCTGACACGCTGCTTAGCCCCGTCGCTGTGCCTTCTGGATACCCTCGTTAGTAAACACTGGGGAGGACACAGGTCTGGGACATGGACACACCTTACCCCAAGGTCAGCACCTGCAAACACGGACAGCTACCCTCATGGCTCTGCCCCTCTGGCCCTGGGACTGGCAAGCTTTTCCTGCGAAGTGCCAGATAGGAAACGTTTTTCGGGTCTGTAGCCAGATGTTGTTGCTTCCTCCATCCCCTCCCTTTCTCCTGTTCCCTTTAAAAATGTAAAAACCAACCTTAGCTCACAGGCCACACACACACACCGGCTGCAGGCCAGATTCGACTGGTAGTCAGCGGTTCCCAGCCCTGGTGTCCTCTAGTTTTTGTCCTTGTCTACGAGATGTTATAAGCAACTCTGTTAAATGCCTTGATGCCAGAAATTCAGACACACACCCCGTCTACTTGATTTTTTCCGAAACGTTGCTCTGGAGTCTAGAAGGCACATCACCTTCGCCTGCTCCCTTCATCCTTGTGTGTTACTCATCCAAGTCAGAAGCTCAAGCTCACTCAGTACTGGGGGCTCTCTGACAGTCTACTAACTCACCTTGGGTTTTCCCTTTCATTGCTCTTTTTGCCTTTTTCAGTTCAAAGATCCATCTGGACAGAAAAGACAGAGGCAAGGGGCGCCTGGGTGGCTCAGTTGGTTAAGCGACTGCCTTCGGCTCGGGTCATGATCCTGGAGTCCCAGGATCGAGTCCCGCATCGGGCTCCCTGCTCAGCAGGGGGTCTGCTTCTTCCTCTGCCCTCTTCCCTCTCGTGCTCTCTGTCTCTCATTCTCTCTCTCAAATAAATAAATAAAAATCTTTAAAAAAAAAAAAGAAAGAAAGAAAAGACAGAGGCAAAATAGGAGTTCTTCATCCACAATACACCACTGGCTGAAAGCAGTGTGCCCCTCCCTTGTTCTTTTTGCTTTTCGTGTGATAAGACAGCCCTTTTGGGTGTCCTACACATTTTCTGGAAGCTTCATCTCTTTTTGGCTTTCGCTTTCTGATACCACTCATCAGGCTGTGCAACTTAGACGTAGGCTTAAGTAGCTTGCACACCCGTCCTGGTTTCTTTTTTCATAAAGCATTACTGAAGTGCACAGTCAGAGGAGAGGGAAGGGAAGAACGGAAAGAGGAAGGAAGATGGTCCTCATCTCCCTTCAAACGGTTAACTCTTGGATGGCAAGGTCTACTTTCTTTCAGTTTGTGTTGTCCAGCAGCACCTAGGTTGGTGCCCAACACCCAGGCAGGGTTGTCCTGCCGCACAGATCATCCTTCCCAGTCTGTGCAGAAGGCCTGGCTGGGCTTGCGGAGCTCACGGTCTTGCAGCCTAGGGCGTGGCCCGGTGCTACATCTGACGGGCATTCAGTCAAAGTCATGATTCCTCAGTGTTTTCCACTTAAAAAAAAAAAATTATCTTGTGGGGGGCTGGGTGGTTCAGTCGGATAAGCATCTGACTCTTGATTTCAGCTCAGGTCATGATCTCAGGGTTGTGAGATCGGACGGACATCTGACTCGGACTCTGCACTGAGTGGGGAGTCTGCTTGAGATTCTCTCTCCCTCTCCCTCTTCCCCCCCTCCCTGCGCATGTGCGTGCGCTTATGCTCTCTTTCTCTCTCTCAAATAAATAAGTAAAATCTTCAAAAAAATTATCTTACATGAAACCTCAAATTCACTGTCTTACCCAATTTAAAGTGTATAACTGAGCAGCATTTAGTACATTTACGGTGTTGTGCAATCATCACTAAGTTCAGAACGTTTTCATCACCCTGAAAGGAGACCCCATCCCCGTCAGCTACTCCCCTCCCCCCCCCGAGCCCCTGGTACCCATCATTCTTCCTCTGTCTCTTCGAATTTGACTACTCTAGATAGCTCTGATACATACAATCAAACAGTATCCATCCTTTTGTATCTGCCTAACGTCACCGAGCATAATATCCTCCAGGTTCGTCCATGTCATAGTGCATGGCAAGATTTCCTTCCCTTAAAACGGCTGAAGTGAAGAGACCATGGCTTGTTTGTCTGTTGCTCCATGGAGGAACACCTCTGTTGCTTCCACCAGTGTTTTCCACTGTGAGCACCAGTTTCCTTCTGGGTGTCCCACCATCCTGGCCACCTCCCTCCTCCCAACACAGGTGTGTACACCTTGCCAACTCCAGAAGTGATTGACATTTTTTAAACTTCTCAACTTTTTTTTTTAAGATTTTATTTATCTATTTTAGAGAGTGGGGAGGGGCAGAGAGAGAGAGAATCTTAAGCAGGTTCTGCGCTGAGTGTGGAGACTGACATGGGGCTCGATCTCCAGACGTGGGGCTCGATCTCATGACCTTGAGATCATGATCTGAGCCGAAATCAAGAGTGGGACACTTAACTGACTGAGCCACCCAGGTGCCCCAGCAAGATTTTTTTTTTTAAGATTTTATTTATCTGGGCGCCTGGGTGGCTCAGTCGTTAAGCGTCTGCCTTCGGCTCGGGTCATGATCCCAGGGTCCTGAGATCGAGTCCCACATCGGGCTCCCTCCTCGGGGGGAAGCCTGCTTCTCCCTCTCCCACTCCTGCTGCTTGTGTTCCTGCTCTCGCTATCTCTGTCTCTGTCAAATAAATAAATAAAATCTTAAAAAAAAAGATTTTATTTATTTATTTGAGAGAGAGAGAGAGAACACATGAGGGGCAGAGGGTCAGAGGGAGAAGCAGACTCCCTGCTGAGCAGGGAGCCCGATGTGGGACTCGATCCCGGGACTCCAGGATCATGACCTGAACCGAAGGCAGTCGCTTAACCAACTGAGCCACCCAGGTGCCCCCCAGCAAGATTTTTAATTGAAGAACTGTGAGGGACTTGGAGGAAGGAGGAGCTGGGGCATCCTCAACAGGAGACGAGAGCACGCACGGTATCGAGAGCTGACAAGGACGTCCGCCTGGAGAGGATTGGGCAGACAAGGGTCCATCAGCCTGTCTGAGCGCCAGGCACTGTGTGTGCTCACTGAGGGGAACGGCAGGCTAACACAGCCCCTGCCCTCATGGGGAAAGACTCCAAGCAAAGGAACAAACAAGGGAATTTCAGGTTGTGAGAAGAGCCTCTGCAGGAAGTAACCAGGGTAGTCGTGAGTTGTAGTAAAGAGATACTACAGGGCAAGGGGCAGGGAGATGCCCTAGATTAGACAGGCTGCCTAGGAGGTGGTATTTGAACAGCCTGAAGAAGGAGGGAAAGCTAGCTTTGCAGATGGGAGGAAGACCCTTCCAGCCATAAGGAGCATCAGAGACAGAAAGAATTAGAAACGTTTGAGGAATGGGGCACCTGGGTGGCTCCGTCGGTGAAGCGTCTGCCTTCGGCTCAGGTCATGATCCCAGGGTCCTGGGATCGGGCCCCACAGCAGGCTCCCTGCTCTGCTCCTCCCTCCCCCTCTGCCCCTCCCCTGGCTTGTGCCCCCCCCCCCCCCCCCCCCCCTCTCAAGTAAATAAAATCTTTAAAAAAAAAAAAAATGAAATGTTCGAGGAACAAAAAGACAGCTGTGTGGTTGGAGCGTAAGTAGTAGACAGAGAGCAGGAATGGATGCTTGGCTGCATGGGAGCGGGGCGGCCGGCTCCGAGCTGGGGCGTGACCTCCTGCAAGGTACACAGATCATTCTGACTGCTGGGTGCAGAGCAGCTTGGGGAGGACCAGTCCATTTGGGAGGATATTTCAGTGGCCCAGTGGGGACATCCTAGTGGTTTGGGCTTGAGTGGAGACAGAGGAGCGGAAAGAAGCAGAGGGGTCAGCGTGGGAAGGACAGCATGACTGATGGCTGGATGGGAGCACGGGGAGGCAAAGGCTCATTAAGAAGGACTTGGAGGGGGACTGGGAGAGAAATATGTGGATGGGCATGCTGGTGGAAGTGAGGAGCCACCAAAGAAACCAGGGGACCAAGTGTCGGGTGGAAAGTGAGGCAGGCAGGTGGGCGGCGCTGGCCGGTCATGGGGCTGCTGGGCACTGCTGAGGGCGGCACGGTGTGGGGAGTCGAACTGGGTTGGAATCCTGGCCTCACCTGCTCTTGCCTGGGCCACCTACGGCAACTTGACTCAGAAAATAAGGGCTCGGATTCCCTGTCTTCCAGGCCAAAGCGGGGGATCGGAAGCAAATCCCCGAGTGTAGGCTTGGTAGAGGCTCTGCTGTTGCCACTAATCTGCTGAGAGCAATGTTGACTGCTCTATTATTTCTGAGGTGTCCCCAGTCCCCAGCCCTCCGAGTGGGCAGTCATCCCTCCGGCCATTGGTGGTCACCACCTGTGCCTTTGCTCAGCCCCCTGTGCCCCGCGTGCTCTTTGCATTTACTTTCTCTGCCTCTGTTCCATCTCACTTTCTCCCTTCCACTTCTGCCCCTCCTGGTCTCACATTTCCCTCTGCGTGGCCCCGGCCAGGGGCCCCTCCAGTCCTTTGCTTCAGAACCTGCCACCTCAACCTCCTGCACATCCTCTCCGCCCAGCCCTGCCGTGGAACCTTTGCGAGCCAGCCCGAGCGCGGGGGCCCCTGCCAGGCGCTGTATGCGTGACAGGACAGGGCCCAGCAGAAGCAAGGCCCCACAGTTTTGCATCGGCTGCAGCCTGGCCAAGGCTGCCCTGAAGGAGCGGAGGATGGGGCGGGGGGGGGGGGGAGGAGGAGGGGCTAGGAGAAAGTCACCCTTCCCGCGGTGCCTGCTGATAATTGGCTCTCCGGAACCAGCTTGGGACACGAGGGCCAGCTGGGCCAGGAAGCCGTGTACAATGCCGCTCTTTCAGGGGGGACTCTGCGTGGTCGTAGGTCCTGTGTGACTCCAGGGAAATCTGGAGCACAGCCTGTTTTCAGAGGATGTTTTCTAACGTAGACCGGAGGTGAGAAATTGAGCCCCGACTTCCCACCCTCGGCCCTGGGAGGATCCCCGAAGGCATTGCCCCATTCAGGACCTGACGATTTCCTTCAGGGAGCATCTCGGGAGGGGAGGGAATGGGAGCAGATTTTCTCAAGACACCGTGAATCATCGCATACCTGGTGCTTTTTTAGAGGGGGAGCACTGGGAAGCAATCAGTCCTTAGGAATCTTACGATTTATTAAGACTCTGCACCTGCCTTAGCAGCTGAGGGCCCGCAAGGGAAGAAGGCAGGTCCTGGCCCTCGGGATTAGATTAATCTCACTGGGGAGGTAAGACAACATACCAAGTGTCAAAACACTAAGAGAAATTGGAATTCAAAAAGAAAGTAGGAGGGGCGCCTGGATGGCCCAGTCGGTGGAGCGTCCGTCTCTTGGTTTCAGCTCAGGTCATGATCTTGGGGTCGTGGGATCAAGCTCTGCATCGAGCTCCCCACTCAGCTCGGAGTCTGCTTGAGATTCTTTCCGTCTGCTCCTCCCCCTGCTTGCTCGCTCATGCTCTCTCTCTCTGTCTCATAAATACATCTAAAAAAAGAAAGTCAGAAAGTAGAAATCATTAGCCAGAGTGGCCTAGCCAGTCTACTCGATGGTCAAATTTGGTCTGCCCTGGGAAGAAGGGTGGGATTTGGAATGTAGAAGGAAGTGGAGCATGCATGACGTGGGATGCCATCCCAGGAGTAAAGTTTCACAGAAGTACTGGAAACTCGTCATAGCCGGGAACGTCTGTCCTGGAAATGTCCCCGAGTCTGATGTTCCAAGGGCCCTGGAGGACCCACAGCCTGCCTTTATGAGCCCAGAATGCTGAGGCTCAGAAACCGGGCAGCCCGCCTACAGCCGTGGGCCGGGCCCTCCCCTCGGGCACTTGTACGTGGCAAAGCGTTGGTCTGGGAACCTCAGGCATGTCCACTGCAGTAAAGTGGGAGCTCCTATGAGCTGCAAGAGAAAGGTCTGGGGCCGTCCTCACGAGGGCAGGCAGGGCACGCGGACGTCTTGTAGCTGTTGGTTTGGGCAGAAATTTCATTCCGCAGCCCGGTGCCAGGCTAGGCCCTTTGTCGGTGTCCTGGACTCGTCCTGGGGGCTATGACTATGTGCACACAGAAATTGTTCCACGCTTTCCTTATGGCACTGAAAAGGTAACTCCTCACACCCAGCAGGATGGAAGGGCTTTTGTATCAGGTGCCTCCTCTGCTCAAGAGCCTTCTCTGGATCCCTAGTGTCCATCAGGCCATAATTTCTTGCCCTGATATTCAAAGCCCTCCATTATCTGAAGGACCTTTACAGAGTCTAAAAAAGGGGAAGGAACCTAAAAATCATCAAATCCAGACTGAGCCTATCGGTTCTTTCCACAGTAACCCTGAAGAGAGGTTGCCATGCATCTGCCTGTATACTTTTAATGGGGAATTCTCTCTTTCACAAGACAGCTTTAAGTCCGAAAATGGCCACCATATACTTCTACCCATTGGTCTGGGTTTGATCCTTGGGATTATTCCTCCTTCCACATGACCACCCTTCAGAATGTTGATATTCCTCTAAATTTTCCTCAGTTCCTGGGTTCTTCCCAATCCAAGTCACTCTCTTCTAGAAGTGGTGTAGTTTGTCAGTTTTTCACATAATGTATAAAGCCCCAAACTGAACAGTGTTTTCTGTGTGAATTGATCCTGCATAGAGTTGGAACCATCCCCTCCCTCATTCTGAACACTATATTCCTTTTAATACATCCAGACCCCAGATTTGCATTTTGATCAACCACTTCATAGTGTTGCTTATAGTAAGTTAGCAGCCAAATGAAACACCTAACTCCTTTCACAAGTGCTGATTTGAGTCCTGTCTCCCCTGTGCCAGAGAGGTAGATCTAAATATAGGAAATCTTTATACCTACTGGGTTGCATCTTGGGAAATTTAACCCATTTTTCCAGCCTGTGGAAATCATTTGGATTCTGATTCTGTGTCCCTGGCATGGAGGGCCATGTCTAGTGTGGGGATTGCGACTCAGAGCCTGAGCCACATCGTGGAGTCTGAGTCTCAGCTCATCACTCACTGGTGGAGGGGCCTTGGGCAAGTTACTTAGCCTTTATAAGCCGTGGTTTCCTCACCTGTAAAATGGAGGTGATTAATACTAATACTCCCCTACTTGGAGGATGTTGAGTTAGAAGACTTTAGTGAGATCATTAATACAAAATGCCTATTATTAGCACAGGGCCTGGTAGCAAGCACCCTTAGCTGCCATTCTCGTGGTGATCATTCACTGCTCCTTCACTTCCTCATTCTTTTTAAAATGCTGTTTCTCACCCAGAACCCTCCTGGACTCCTCCTCATCTTACAGGGTCCCCTCAGCCTGAGACACGCTTCCTCTGCTCTCACCTGTCTACACTCAAAACCTCTGTAGCATCTTTGATGCTTTCCCTCTGCTGTGTCCCCTGGGAGCTCCTTTTGACCAATGTCATTGAAATTCACTTTAGAGGTGCCTGGGGGACTCAGTCGGTTAAGCATCTGACTCTTGATTTGGGCTCAGGTCATGATCTCAGGGTCATGGGATCAAGTCCTGCATTGGGCTTCCACACTCAGCACAGAGTCTGTGTCCCTCTCCCTCTGCTCCTCCCCCCACCCCCGCTCGCCCTCTCTCTCTCTCTCAAAAAAGTAAATATCTTAAAAAGAAAAAAGAAATTCACTCTAGGGCCCACCTTCTATTGGGCTCTTTGCATTATAATTTCTCTCATTTTGGCTGAGGCTTTACTCCTTCATTTCTCTGTTGTCACTAGCTTCTTCCTGCATGCTCCATCCTCTTCTGCTCTGGCCTTCACACCCCTGCTGGCCCTACCCACCCGCTCAGAGCTCAGAAGCCCACTGGCCTTCCGCACCCAGCGCCACCTCCCTCTCTGGCTCCATCCCCATCCCTCCCGGGCCTCCATGCTGCCCTCCAGCCACATAGCCTGCCTGCTCCAGGCCTTTCCTTCTTGTGCCCGGTGGCCTGTCCTCTGTGACCCTGACCTAGACCCAGCCGCCTAGACTGCCAGTTCCTCCACAGCCCAGAGCTGTCACGGAGGTTCAGGGCTGGGCTCGAAGATTCAGCCGACCAAGGTCGGAACCCAGTAGTATGACCTTGGGCCAGTTGCTTGGTCTTCCTGTGGAAGAATCATAGATGGCCCTGGGTTTGAATGAGCCGTAAATGAGAGACGTAGGTAAACTGCAGGGATAATTACAGCACCTGGGAAAGGTCACCACCTTCTTCCTCTAAGAGGTCTTCCCAGAGCAGTATCGCAGTTTCCAGGGGCTTCCCCCTCCAGTCAACGTCTAGAGCACAGAACTTTTTCAGGTTTCAGCCAACACACAGTCACATACAGGACCTAGAGCTCCAAGCTCATGGTATATTATTTTATGTTGTTGAAGGGAACTTTAAGGTGTTGGGTTTTCTTATTTTTGCGAGCAAGACTCATAATGACCACAAGCTTGGGCAAGGGGTCGTCAGTCAGTGTAAAGAAATATTTGTGGAGGGGCGCCTGGGTGGCTTAGTCGGTTAAGCGGCTGCCTTCGGCTCAGGTCATGATCCCAGGGTCCTGGGATCGAGCCCCGCGCCGGGCTCCCTGCTCAGTGGGGAGTCTGCTTCTCCCTCTGCCTGCCTCTCTGCCTACTTGTGCTCTCTCTCTATCTCTTTGTCAAATAAATAAATAAAATCTTAAAAAAAAAAAAAAGAAATATTTGTGGAATGCATCTAAACCCTGGCCATCAGGAGTCCCCCCTTGAGGCCCTGGTGTGGTTTCTAATATGTCTGGCTAACACGGGTTTCTCCTCTTTCTCTCAGCCCATACTACTGACTGCCTCTACCCAATCCCCTAGACCTTGACCACATCCAGTTCAGCACCTTACCATGTCTGGGTCTATTGTTGTCATTTTACATATTTACGCCCCTTATAATTCCATACGGAACACAGGCGGCCTCTTAGGGCCCAGTAAATGTGGTGGTTTTGGCCAGAGGTCCATCTGCAGCCAGGATCCTGTCAGTGTCCTGGAGCCAGGGGAGAAACATAGCTTAAACCATGTTAACCCACCTGAGGGAGTTAAGGGGAAACGAGAGGGGCCTGGGATGGGCCTGGAAGCAGACGCTGAGAAATGAGGTCCAAGCAAGGACTAATTAAGAGGAAGCTGGTGCTGGGACACCAGTAACACTGTGTTGGGAAATTTGAGGGGAATAAGCTTTTTCCTTCTTTCTTGCAGAATCTCGCATATGAGATTCCTTCTTGACTAGCCTGATGGGAAAGGCCCCAGTGTTTGCCTCTGGAGGCTGCCGTGACAGATCAGCACAAACAGGGTAGCTTGAAAGAATAGAAGTTTGGGCGCCTGGGTGGCTCAGTTGGTTAAGCGACTGCCTTCGGCTCAGGTCATGATCCTGGAGTCCTGGGATCGAGTCCCACATCGGGCTCCCTGCTCAGCGGGGAGTCTGCTTCTCCCTCTCCCGCTCCCCTCTTCTTGTGCTCTCTCTCTCTCTCTCAAATAAATAAATAAAATCTTTAAAAAAAAACAACAACAGAAGTTTGTTCTCCCCATTCTAGAGGCTAGAAGTCCAACATCAAGGTGTCGGCAGGCCTGTCCTCCCTCTGAAGGCTCTAGGGAAGAATCCTTCTTTGCCTCTTCCTAAGCTTTTGATGGTCATTGGCCATCCTTGGCATTCCTTGGTTTATAGGTGATTCACTCTAATCTCTGCCTCTGTCTTCACATGTCTGTCTTCTTCCCGTGTGTCTGTGTGTCCCTTTGTCTTCATGTGGCCTTCTTCTTCCTTTTTTTTTTTTTAAATATTTTATTTATTTATTTGACAGAGAGAGAGAGAGCACAAGCAGGGGAAGTGGCAGGCAGAGGGAGAAGCAGGCTCCCCCCCGAGCAGGGAGCCCAATGCGGGGCTCGATCCCAGGACCCTGGGATCATGACCTGAGCCGAAGGCAGCCGCTTAACTGGCTGAGCCACCCAGGCGCCCCTATGTGGCCTTCTTCTAAGGTAGCAGTCATACTGGATTTAGGACCCAGCCTAATCCATTATGACCTCATCTTAACTAATTACATCTGTGAAGACCCTATTTCCAAATAAGATCACATTGGTAGGTACTGGAGGATTTGGATGCGAACACATCTTTTTTGGGGAGACACATCTCAACCCGCAACAGAGCTTAATGCTGTCGAAGAGTTGAGTCTGTGGAGAGAAAAAAATTACATGGAAAAGCGGATTTCAGGAATACAGCCCAAAGTTACATAAACAAGATGTGAAAGAATATATCCTGGTAAAGCCTAGAAATAACCTATTTTGTACAATGTGTACATAAACATGTACGTAGGTATGTATTTTTTCCAGATAAAGACTTAAACGTGAAAGAACTAACAATGAAGCACTTAGAGGACAATGTAGGAATCTACCAGCATAATCCAGGGGCAGGAGAAGCGATCCAAGGCAGGTGAGCGTACTTAACTACATAAGGCAGTTGGTCAACCGTGAGAGCATGTAGGGAAATACTCAGAACTCACTAGCAGTCTGGGAAATACGAAATAAAGTCACAGTGAAACATCACCATACCCATAAGACCAGCAAAAATGGTGGTGGTGGGGATGCTTTTGTACATGGTCAGTGGAAACATGAACGGTTTCAGAAAGCAAGATGGCGACCTTGTTGGGATCCTGATTAGAACAAGGGCAAGAAAGTTCTGTTTTGACACAAGAGGGAAATGTGTTCATTAACTAGCCATTTGATGATGTTAAAGAAGTGTCCTTAAAATTTTAGGTGTGATAATGGTGTTATGGTTAATTTGTAAATAGTCCTTTTTTCCTTCTTCTTAAGAGGCTCATCCTGAACTATTTACTAGTAAAATGATGTAATGCCTGGGATTTTACTTCAGATAATCCAGGGAGCAAGGGGGTCAAGTGGCTGATGGTAGAAAGCAAGGGTCAGCACGCTTACAGGCATGGACCAAATCCAGACCTCCGCCTGGTTTTGTATATAAAGTTTTATTGGAACACAGCCATGCTCATTCTGTTACATATTTGTTTAGTATGTGTGAGGCTCCTTTTGTGTTCCAGCTTCTGCAGAACGGAGGACTTGCAGTGGAGAACCATGTAGCCTGCAAAGCCTAAAACATCTACTAACTGGCCCTTTACAGAAAATGTTTGCGAATCCTTGTCAGTAAGGAAGCCAGTTCGGCTGCGCGTTCATAAAGGTTGACGCTGGGGGCTGTGCGTGCCGATGAGATTAGTCTTCATGTTTGTCTGTGTTTGGATCTTTCCATAATGAGAAGTTTAAAAAAACAAAACAAAACAACACGCTTTGACCCACTGTATCCCACTCCTAGGAATCTACCCGTTGGAAATGAAGGCATCGATTAATAAGGATACACGTATAAGCATGTTGACTAAAATGGTTAAAAAAAAAAAAGGCAAAACTGATTGCTTACCGGTATGGGAATGCTTGTATAAATCACACCGACCCGCACCATGGAATAGTATGCTGTCTCTTTAAAGAATGGGCTAGGGAAAAAAAAAAAAAAGGAATGGGCTAGAATTTTGCCATCCCGCTTGGAGAATTTTTCATGAGCTATTTTCAAGTGAGAAAGGCAGGATGTAGAAAAGTCTGTACTTGGCGATCCCATTTCTGTAGAACAGTGGCACAATTAACCCGTTTGGTGGGTAGAGGTGTATGTGCTCGTGTGTGTGTGTGTGTGTGTGTGTGTTATGCATAACACATTAATGTGGCTCAAGGTGCATACCATCTACGGAAGGGGAGTACAGCAAAACAGGAAAAGGAAAATACCTATATTTAAACAGATCACGTGATACGATCCCGTTTGTGTGTTTGTGTTAAGCTGTATTTGTCTGTACACATGGCTGGCTACATTCCGAAGAGAGTTATGATTTTTAACACAACTGGAGAGCAGTGAACATTTTTCATGCGCTTTAAGTGAGGGAATAAAGGAGAATTTGGTTAGGGTTGGAAGATACCCAGAAGTGGGGAAAACGAGAGATTAGAGTGACCCCTGCAGACCCGGGCCAGCTAGGGAAGTCTCCATGGAAGGCTCTAGCGGTGAGAGAGGGGTGGCTGGATGGCCTTTGGGCCACAGCCGCTCCCTGATCTCAGCTCCTCTTCCTCCTGCTCCCAGAGAAATAATGTTTCCCTGGGGGATGAAAAGCATCCCTTTGTGCAGGCTTTAATTGCCATGTTGTTGTGCCAAGTGAATGAGTGGCAGGCAGGCACAGCAGCTGGGCACAGCCAATGCCAGGCAGCAAAGCCCGCTGCCTTAGGACAGCCTGGGCCAGCTGGCCTGGGAGCGCTGCCCACCTCTGCCCCCCACTGGGGGCCCTGTACAGGGACCGTGGGGCACAGGGGTCCTGGGGGAGCTGGGGAGGAGTCATTGCAGGGAGAGAAAGGGGTGGGGTGCCTGGGAGGGTCTCAGACACTAGGAGCGTATTCATCTCAGCCTCCGTTCCCCTCCCCCTTCCTCTTGTTTTTCAGACTGTCAGCATCAATAAGGCCATTAATACGCAGGAAGTGGCTGTAAAGGAAAAACACGCCAGAAATATCCTTTTGGATGTTGCTTGGAAGACCAACCCTGAGGCGGGTCAAATTGCGGGGGCTGAGGTCAGGGCGAGGTGTCCTTGCTCAGCTGCAGGAAGGGGAACCCCTCCACTGGCCAGGCCTCCTGCAGGGTTTAAGCTGCCTCAGTGGGCAGCAGCTGGCCTTTGAGACCACAGTTCATCAGGGTGAAGGGACCAAAGCCACCTCCTAGCTCCACTCTTTACGGCTTACCAAGGACCCCGCCCCTCGTAGGACTTCCCTTTGAGAGATTTCCTGGGGGCACAGGAGCGATTGTCAAAGCGCTCCAGACCCTGCACTTGGCCCATAGGGACCACACGGACCACCCGCTGGGAACATGATCATCTCCTCTTCTCTGGGCTCGAAAGCCAAAAAGCCAAAGGTCTCTGCTGCCTTATGCCCCGGGGGGCTGGGGGGGAGATGGGCAGCCATGGAAATAAGATCCACCAGTTTGAGCTGGTTCACGCACAGTCAGCCGGGCAGAAGACAAGAACCTCACGGCAGCATAGGGAACTGGTGGCTTGGAGGTTTTCACCACCACCCCGCTACTCCCGCCCCCACCCCCATGCCAAGTTTGGCCCCAGGCAGCCACCCTCGTGGGGTGTGGCTTTGGAGGGAAGTGCAGGCTGCATGCTGGCTGTTGGATCCCTTGGGATCTGCCCTTGACGGATAGAGCCCAAGAGCTGGAGGGCTGACCCCCAAAGTTCCAAAGGCAAGGCTGCGCGAGTGGGGCGAAGCCATTGTTTGTGTGTGTGCCGGGGAGGAGCAGGGTACAGCCCGGGGCAAGTGGAGGCTGGGCTTCTCGTGGTGGCAGTAACAGCCGGGTCAGAACAGCTCCTGTGGAAGCCATCCCACCTCAGCCCCTGGAGGAGACCCTCCGGGTACGGTGGCCAGAGGAGCCCTGCCCCTCCAGCAGGATGCCTAGCCCATAGCAGCCCATTGGGAAGCATTGCTAACAGCACGTACTGCTCTTTACTGGTGGGTAAGCAGCTTGTCTTTGGTGGGAAGATACTTTGGTTGGACTTTAGGGCTTTGCTGCAGGCTGGGGGCTCTAGAACGTCTCCCAGGTACCCCAGAAACCTGGCCTGACCGTGAGCCTAGTTAGACCTTGCCCTTTTATCCCCAGAAAGGCACAGTCCCCTTGCTTTACCAAGTCAAGAAAAGCCCCAATGACTTTCTCAGGGGGAATGACCTGGTCCTGACCCCCATCTGCTAAGAATACTGATCCGTCCGATTGAGATATGAAATAAGAGACTGTTGTCGAGGTCAGTGTGCTTGGGCCACATCACAGCCTTCCAGGGAGGCTACCCGGGGTGATGGAAGGGGCACCACAAGGAGGTTCTGGAATCCCACCTCGGCAGCAGTCTGGCTCGCTCTGGAGCCTCGAGTGGGTCCAGCGGGGCCTCCGTGAGCCTTCATCCCCTTGTCTGTCAAATGAAAGACTTGGCTGAAGAAGATTTCAAAGGTCTAACATTCCCACTCTCACCTTCCGTGAGTTTCTCTGCTTCACCATTTCTAAGAGGTGGATAAATGTTAAAAGGCTCTACTCCAAAGAGTAGGGTTTTAAAGCCTAAAGATACCGCAAAACATTTATTCTTTATTGATTTTTTTGGAGACCGTCAGCCCCTCTCAATCCCAGCTGAATAAGCATTTGGAAATCTGACGTCAGAAGTGCTGTTCAGACAGCCATTTATCCTGGGTGTCTAACTGCCCCCCCCCCCCCCCCCCCCGTGTATCCACTCCCAGAGGGCTAGGGACGGAGTTTTATTTATTTTTTTTATATCCCTGAGTGCCTGCCTGACACGCAGTGGGTGCATTAAAATGCTTATGAAATCAAAGGACAGAAAGGTCTCCTTGCCTCTCAAAGTCGGGGTGCCTGGCTAGCTCTACACCTGCTCCCGCTTCCGGTAAAGTAACCACAGTCTGCCGTGAGAAGTCAGCCTGTGAGAGGGGTTGCAAGCTGTCCAGCTCTCCTCTTGGCTTCCATCTAGCCTGAGGGGACTGTGCTTTAAGGGAAACTGTAGTTATTTCAGAAACCCCTCTAAGACCAAAAGCTGACATCAGCTTCCAGACCCAGAAGTCTGTGTTCAAGCCCACCCCCCTCGAAATGCAAATTTCAGTTTGGGGAAGGAACTTGTTGATACCTTCCAGCTCAGAAGCAAAACAACATGTGTTCTGGATGAATCATAGAGTTTCTGGCCCGAGGCAGGGCTTTCTGTCCTGCGTGGCACCCCGTTTCTTACCTGAGCCTTGACAAAGAAGCCTGTAGTTCTGGGAAAAGACCTACACTTGGAGTTGATGGTGCCCAGTTGCTGGGTGTGTGAGGCCCATATAAGCGCTAACTTAAAATCACGCTAGACCAGATGGACGTTTATTACATGCAGGTTGTGGCAGGGAGTCTGTGGGTGCATTTGAAATTGGATTTCGGGTGGATGTGGTCCCAGGATTCCATATACAGCGAGTTCAAGGTATAGGGAAATGCATGCACCAAGAAGCATAAACCAAGAAGGTTTATGGAAAGGGGGGTGTATAAGAGTCATTTTAAGTTTTGGGGAAATGCTTCCAGTTATGGAATGACTAAATCAGGGGGGATGCAAGGTACAGCATCGGGAATATAGTCAATGGTATTGTAATGGTGTCATCTGGTGACAGACCGTAGCTATATGTGAAGTTGTCTGATCGCTATGTCGGATACCTGAAATGAATGTACATTGGGTGCCGACTATACTTCAATAAGGAAATAAAGCACAGAAAACAGCAGAGTGCCTGTATGGAAAGGAGTCAGGTGCTGCTTGGAAGAGGAGCCGAGGTGTCCCCACCAGGGCCAGGGCCCCTGATGAAGAGCTGAAGCCTGCCCTCACTTCTGAATACTGGATAAGAAAGACCTTTGAGACACTGTAATGTATTGCTAAAATGTGAGCTGTTATTATTCCCCGAAAGGCCCCATCACACCCTCAGCCAAACCCAGGGGAAGGGCAGAGTCTTCCTCCCACAGCGAAGCCCTTCTTTCAACCAAAGCATCTTCCTGCTAAAGGTAAACCAGGACCGCCACTGGCCCAGAGCACTCTTGTACAAACTGGAAAAGGCCCATCCATGCCTTTGTTTTCCATGACCCCCTCCCACCATGCATACTGGGCACCCACCATGAGAAAGGGGCACAGACCTTTTGGTCTGTTGTCAACCGGCTACCCCTCTCTAGCAATGCTGTCCTTTGCTGGAAGTTCTGCCACGTGTTTCACAAACTCCTCCGAGATGGACACCCGAACGTGAGTTCCTGGGACTGCAGGGGCTGGCCAGGGGGCTGGGGACCCTTGTGGGGAAAGTGGGATCGCCTGGGGGAAAGGGGCACTGTCCACTTCGCCACTGGGGGGGGCAGCTGCCCCCTTCTCCTGGCCTTTAGGTTGCTGGTTGGAGGTAGACTTGTCTGTCTGTCAGCCTCTCTGCCCACCCCAGCCCCATCTTACACCATCCTCTGTCTCCTTGCCTTCTCTTCTCTCATCAGCTCTTCTCTTCCCTCTCCAGGTCCTGAAGGACTCCCTGAGATACAAAAATGAATTGAGTGACATGAGCAGGATGTGGGTGAGTTTGGAGATGCACCCGGGGGCCACCTGCACCTGCTTCTCCTTCCCCAGAGGCCACAGAACAAGGACTGTGGAGCGGAATGAATTCCTCTCTTTCAACTTGCTTAGGATTTCTCTCATGACCATCAAGGAGGGGTCAGCAATTGCCCCAAATAGTACCATGATATCCACGGTCTTACCTGGGGACCCTAAAGCTGTAGGGTAGTTCTAGGGCCTGGGAGTTTCTCCTGCCAATGGAACCTCACATCGTAACGCTCTCTGGGCATTGGATCCCTCAGCAGTGACTTTGCCACAATTCCTGTGTCTTTCCTTCTGCTGGTCCCATGTGGGTCACAGTACATTGAGAACTAGCATTCCCAATTCTTAATGCCAGTACCTTTTCTTTCCCTTCTTCCCTGGGAATCTAGAGATTCTCAGTGCCTTAGGATGGGGGAGGAGGTAGGTGGTGGTATTGGAATCAATTGGAAAAGAAGGTTTTTATACACACACCAGGATCCCTCTAGATTCTGTTGTCCAAGGAGTATGTGTATTGATGGTGCATAATCTGCATTTTGAAGACTTTCTTGGGTTGATTCTGATACGTCTGTTTGCCCCCACTGGTTGAGAGCTCTGGCCCTTTCCTTCAAATTCTTACTTCTACTCACAGAATGTTAGCAATTGTGGCATCCAGTCCACCCAGTGCTGATGAGAATACAGGCCCAGAGAGGGAAGCAGCTTTTCCTACATCACAGGCTAGTTGGTCTGAACAAAGCTGAGAGTTGTTCCCAAACCTCCCAGGTGCATGTTGGAGAGCTTTCAGTTATATCTCAAAACATGGAAAGCTTGGGTCTTCTTCTTTTTTGTTAGAATTTGCCTGGTGTATCTTTTTCCACCCTTTTACTTTTGACTTTTCTATATTCTGTGTCTTAGAAAAGTCCCTTATAAATAGCATTTAGTTGGATTTTGTTGTTGTTTTTCGTCAAGATGGCAGTCTTTGTCTTTTAGCTGTACATTTACCCCATTTATGTTTATTATAATGCAAAATATTTTTAGATTTATACCTTCCATCTTAGTTTGTGCTTTCTCTTTGCCCCTTCTGTCTTGTTTCCATTTTTCTTCATTCCTTGTCTTCTTTGGATTGATTGGGTATTTTTTTTCTCATCCCATTCTCCCCTTATTACTAGTTAGGAGATTTTTTTTTAACTCTGCTTTTATTTCTTACCCTTTGGTATGTTATCCAATAATTACAAAATGCAAGTTTAGTTTATCAAGAGCTAAAATTCATGTCTTTAGCTGTTTCCTCTATAACACAAAGACCTTAGAATATTTTCACTCCATGCCCTCCTCTAAATTTGTATGTTATTATTGTCATGTATTGTAATTTTGGTTTTGTTTTTCTTTTTAGACTATAAGATATTTTATTTTAATTGTTTTATTCTGTCCTCTTTCTTTCTTTACATTTGCATTCTAACATATGGGGTCACTTTTTTTTCTGCCTGAATTATTTCCTTTAGTGAGAATCTCATGGTGGCAAATAACCGCTTTTACTTGTTTGGGAATGTCTTTATTTCACTCTCCTATGTGGAAGATACTCTCTCTGGGTGACAGTTATTCTGGGTGACAGTTATTTTCTCTCAGCACATGGACGATATTATTCAAGATATCCTTCCACTGACTTCTGGATGCCATCATTTCCATGAAGCTGGCTATCAGAGTCATTGTCCCTTCTTAAAAGCAAATCTGGTTTTCCTCTGACCATTTTAAGACCTTACTACGAATAGGTGCAAATTTATTTGGGATTCTTTAGACTTCTTGAATCTGTGGGTTAATATCTTTTATCAGTTACAAAAAATTCTCTGTCTCTTCAACTATCACCTTTACTCCACTCCATATTTACCCCTGAGACTTTGGTTATGTCAGTCTTTCCCACTCTATACCCCAGTGCCTTTTTTTTTTTTTTTTTTTTTAAGCTCTATGTCCAACATGGGGCTTGAGCTCATGACCCTGAGATCAAGAGTTTCATGCTCCACCGACTAAGCCAGCCAAGTGCCCCATTCACCCCATGTCTTTAAACCCCTGTTTCATCGTTTTCTTCCTGTTTGCCTCGTTACAGCATTCTGGGTAATTTCAGTAAATCTAGCTTTCAGTTCATTTGTTGTTCCCTTTTCAGCTGGGTCTAATCTGTTGTTAAACCTCTTCATAAGATTTATAATTTTAGTCTAGCTTTTATTTCTTGGAGTTCTTTTTTTCCCCCAAATCTGCTTGTCATTTTTTATGATTTCTTGTCATTTTTTTTTTTTAAGATTTTATTTATTTATTTGAGAGAGAGAGTGAGAGAGAGAAAGAGCACAAGAGGGGGGAGCGGGAGAGGGAGAAGCAGACTCCCTGCTGAGCAGGGAGCCCGATGCGGGACTCGATCCCGGGACTCCAGGACCATGACCTGAGCCGAAGGCAGTCGCTTAACCAACTGAGCCACCCAGGCGCCCGATTTCTTGTCATTTTTTATGATTTCTTACGTATTTTGAAACAGCCTCTTATTTACTTAGACAAATTAGACAGTGACCTCATATATCACTTCTTATACTTCCGTTATCTAAAGCCCCTCGAGATCTGTTCCTGCCATCCGTTGTTTTTGATGAATGTTTTTCATGCTGTGGAGTTTCTTTTTGTGCTTATTTTTTACTGTGCATTGCTCATTTTCCTGGGAATCGTATTTGTGGGAACTCTTTCAAGTCAGGTTCCTCCAGAGAGAACGGGCATTTCCTTCCATTGAGATCTCTCTAAATTAAATTCTCAATTTAAGGCTTTGTGAATTCCAGGCAGAGCCCCTTGAGCTCTGGCTCCTGGGTCCAATTCCCAGAAGTTTTTTTTCCCTCCCTCTGATATAACAGTGGTTTGAGGTCCTCAGGGAGGACTCTTTTGGTGCAGGAGTGCTGGGATCTACGTTATTTCCAGTTCACCCTTGGTTCCTCTACCCCAGGGAAGCAGTCTTTGCCTCTTCCACCAGACTCTTCAACGTGGGCAGGCCAGAGCCCTGCCTCCTATTCACCACCTGGTTCACGTGGTGTGGCAAAACCCCTGTCTCCACCAACTCCATCACCCCAGCATTCCACTTATTCACCTGGTTACCTGTATGGACTCAGTCCCTGGCCTGAGGATTCCTTGGCCTCTCATTAGTTCATTAATGCCTTCAAAAAGAAGTTTTAAATATTTTACCCAATATTTTAGTAGTTTTCAATGGGAAGGTCAACCCAGATACCTAGCCTGACTTGTTATCCAAACTGGAATTCCTTTAGGTCTTGCTTCCTATGTAGTGTTCTCTTCCATGTGGCTGAGAGTTTTTGGATATTAGAAACCTTTTTACTTTTTTTTTTTAATTAAGACCTAATTTTTTTAAAGATTTATTTATTTATTAGAGAGAGAGAGAGAGAAAGCATGCACACCTCAGTGGGGGGAGGGGCAGAGGGAGAGAGTGAGAATCTCAGGCAGACTCCTCACTGAGTACGAAGCCCAACTCAGGGCTCGATCCCAGGACCCTGAGATCATGACCTGAGCCTAAATCAAGAGTCGGCCACTTAACTGACTGAGCCACCCAGGGACCCCCTTATTTTTTTTTAGGGCAAATTTTAGATTCACAGCAAAATTGAGCAGGAAGTATGGAGATTTCCCATATACCCCCTGCCTCCAAACACGTGTAGTGTCCCCCTTTATGAACATCCCCTGCCAACATAGTACATTGGTTACAAGTGATGCACCTTCCCTGATAACATCATAATCACCTGAAGTCTGTAGTTTGCATTATAGTTCACTTGTGGTGTTGGGGCCTTGTATATTCTGTGGCTTTGGACAAATGTATCCGGACATGTACCCATCACAGTGGTATCACACAGGATAGTTTCACTGGCTTCAAACATCCTCCGTGCCCCACCTATTCATCCCTCCCCACCTCCCCCAGCCCTTGGCAACCACTGGTCTTTTTACTGTCTCCACAGTTTTGCCTTTTCCAGAATGTCATGGAATTGGAATCATACAGTACATAATCATAATCGTACAGTGGAATCATACAGAAGCCTTTTCAGATTGGCTTCTTTCCCTTAATAACATGCAGTTAAGGTTCTTCCATGTCTTTTCAGGGCTTGATAGCTCATTTCCCTTTTAGTGCTCGGTAATATCCCATTGTCTGACTGTACCACAGTTTATCCATTCGCCAACTAAGGAATGTCTTGGTTGCTTCCACGTTTTGGCAGTTATAAATAAGGCTGCCATAAATACCCATGAACAGGTTTTGTTTGGACATAAGTTTTCAACTCCTTTGGGTAAAAGCCAAGGAGTGCCATTGCTGATTTGTGTGGTAAGAGTAAGTTTAGTTTTATAAGAAACTGCCAAACCGTCTTCAAAAGTGGCTGCATTAGGGGCGCCTGGGTGGCTCAGCCGATAAGTGTCTGCCTTCAGCTCAGGTCATGATTCCAGGGTCCTGGGATCCAGCCCCACATTGGGCTCCCTGCTCAACGGGAAGCCTGCTTCTCCCTCTCCCGCTCCCCCTGCTTGTGTTCCTCTCTCGCTATGTCTCTCTCTGTCAAATAAATAAATAAAATCTTCAAAAGTGGCTGCACCATTCTACATTCCCACCGAGCAATGAGCAAGAGGTCCTGTGGCCCATATCCTCACGGAATTTGGTGTTATCCGTATTCTGGATTTTGGCCATTCTCACAAGTGTGTACTGGTATCTCAGTGTTGTTTTAATTTGTGTTTCCTGGTAACATACGAGGGGGAGCATCTCTTCGTACATTCATTTGCTATCTTCTTTGGAGAGGTGTCTGTTAAGGTTTTTGGCCCATTCTTTAATCAGGCTGTTTATCTTCTTATTGTTGAGTTTTATTTTTTTTAACATCTTATTTATCTATTTGACAGAGAGAGACATAGAGAGAGAGGGAACACAAGCAGGGGGAGTGGGAGAGGGAGAAAGAGGCTTCCCGCGGAGCAGGGAGCCCGATGTGGGGCTTGATCCCAGGACCCTGGGATCATGACCTGAGCCGAAGGCAGACACTTAATGGCTGAGCCACCCAGGCACCCCTGTTGTTGAGTTTTAAGAGTACTTTATATGTTTCGCATAACAGTCCTTTATCAGATGTGTCCCAGTTTGTGGGTTCTCATTCTCTTGACAGTGATTTTTCCAGACTTTTTTTAATTTTAATGAAGTCCAGCTTGATGATCAATTATTTCTTTCATGGAACGTGACTCTGGTGTTCTATCTAAAAAGTCATTGCTGTACCCAAGGTCATCTGTTACCTCCTATGACTTTTATAGTTTTACGTTTTACATTGAAGTCTATGACCGATTCATCTTTTGCTTTTTGATCCTGGTGCCTTTTCATGTGAAATATAGTTGTCTTCGATGATAACCATAGTTTCACTTTGTCTGCTCTCCGCTACTTTCTAATTTTTCCATGACGAATAAGTACAATGTACAATTCATAAAATACGATTTTTCATAGAAAACAAATACATTAGGAAATAGTCTAATCTCTGGCATTGATATTTTTAACCTCCTCTGATGACCCCACTCCCTTTGGTGCCCTTCGAGGCATGTGTCAGTGGGGTTCCTCTACTCTAGAGGATGTAGATGCACCCAGAGATGTAGAAGTTAGAGCTCATGTGGGAACCACAGCTGTTTGGCTCAAGGGTTCTTTGTGCCCCTACCCCCCCTCCTCTTTTGTGTGCACTTGGGACTTGCAAGCATCACGCTGCTAATTCCAGCTTCTTCTCAGGCACCCAGGACATGACTGCATGGGCAGATTCCACGGGAAGGCTTATTTGTCCCCAGCTGGGATCTGGGATCTGTCCCATTTCCATCCCCATCCCATGTAGAATGCTTAGCTGCTCTCAGTCGGCTGGAGTCCATCTGGAAGAGGTGCTTCCTCTCCTGCACTTAGATAGAGAGACAGGAGGAAGGAAATAGCCTATGACCAGACTGTGATTACTCAGGGTGGGAGACTTAAAATTCTTAAATCAGAAGCCTTGTCTAGAAGTCATGCAAAGGAAGTTCTCGTGTTGGTACATAAGATTATATGGTAAGAACATTCATTGCAATATAGCTTATAATAGAAAAACATGCCTGCAGGGCGCCTGGATGGCTCAGTTGTTAAGTGTCTGCCTTCGGCTCAGGTCATGATCCCGGGGTCCTGGGATCGAGCCCCGCGTTGGGCTCCCTGCTCAGCAGGAAGCCTGCTTCTCCCTCTCCCACTCCCCCTGCTTGTGTTCCTGCTCTCGCTATCTCTCTCTCTGTCAAATAAATAAATAAAATCTTTAAAAAAAAAAATGCGTGTAACTAAGACGTACAACAGTAGGGAGTTCGTTTGATAAATTACAGTATACACTCGATAAAAATATCATTAAAAATATCACTAAATAATGAAACAGAAGAAAATTTGAGAAGATAGAGAAAAAATTGAAGTATATTAAGTTAAAAAATGGACTCCATTTTATATTTTAAAATAAAGGTGGAACACAGGATTTTTAAGGCAGTGACACTATTGTGCGTGATACCATAATGTTAGGTACAGGGTGTTATCCATTTGTCAAAACCCATAGAATGTACCACACCAAGAGTGATTCCTAAGGTAAACTTCACTTTGGACAATAATGATGTATCAGGGAAGGTTTGTCAGCTGGAACAAATGTCCTACTCTGGTGTTGATGTTGACAGTGGGGACAGTTTTGTACACGTGGGAACAGGGGGTATATAGGAGATCCCTGTACTTTCTGCTCAATTTTGCTGAGAACCTAAAACAGCTCGAACAAATAACATCTACATTATTTTAGGTGCACCTGGCTGGCTCAGTCAGAAGAGCTGTGACTTTTTTTTTTAAAGATTTTATGCATTTATTAAACATTTATTTTTTTCATTTTTTTTAAAGATTTTATTTATTTGAGAGAGAGTGAGTGAGAGAGAGAGAGAGAGCAAGCACGAGCAGGGGAGGAGTAGAGGGGGAGGGAGAAGCAGACTCCCCACTGAGCAGGGAGCCTGATGTGGGGCTCGATCCTGGGACTCCAGGATCACGACCTGAGCCAAAAGCAGACAGAGGGGCAGAGGGAGAGAGAGAGAATCTCCAGCAGACTCTGCAGTGAGTGATCAGCGATCACTGATTCCACTACCCCGAGATCGTGACCTGAACCAGCATCAAGAGTTGGACGCTCAACCGACTGAGCCACCCAAGCGCCCCAAACATGCGACTCTTACTCTCAGGATCATGAATTTGAGCCCCATGTTGGGTGCAGAGATTACTTAAATAATAAAACTTTTAAAAAAATGTCTGTTTAAATTGAAAAAAGATTAAATAAAATAACATTTTGTACTCCAGAATGTTCGCCATGATTCTGTCTGGTGTTTAGATTAAGGGTGATTTGTTTGTACCTTTGCTTTTGTGTATCCTCCAGAATTTTCCACAATGGCCATTTGTTATTTTCAGTATCAGAAAAAAATATATCTATTGTTGAAAACAGAAGTCCTCGCTGTCAGTCTCTCCCCCAAATGTTAGTATTGATACCCTGCTTTCTTTTCTTTTCCCAAAAGGGCCACCTGAGCGAGGGGTATGGACAGCTCTGCAGCATCTACCTCAGACTGCTAAGAACGAAGATGGAATATCACACCAAAGTGAGTCTGCCAACGGTTCTGCATACAGGCCCCCCACCCCCATCCCTCTCCCCCACAACCTCCCCACCCCGGTCACCTCTGTGGGCCAAACTCTCAGGTCCTTCCGGAAATAAGGTGGCCCGGGCCCCTCAGGGAGCGTTTACACCACATCCAGTGAGAGGAAGGTATTTTATAGGATGGCTGCAGTGGGACTCAGGACTGGGATTCTGGCCCACATTTTCCGCACCTTTTTATTCCCCATCTTGCAGAGAGGACCCTATCCACTAGGCTGCCTTAGGAAAATGTTTCAGAAGCACTGCCTTGACTGTGAATAAAAACAGTCCCTTCCTTTTACGTAGTGAGTTCCCACACAGAACCTTCTTTGCATCCATCTGTGGCCTTAGACGGTCTTTCTAATGCGCTGAATGCAGGTAAAACCGTCGTGCTGGGTAACCCGGTGGCACGTAAGGATACGTAGAAAGGGTCTGCTCGGCAGGAGTGCCCAGGTCCGTCAGGGGGAGGAGGCTTACGTACCTGCGGCACCGAGTCACAGTGCGCAGCAGTCCCACGAGCCTGTAGAAGGAGCCAGAGGCCTTCTGAGATGATGCGGGGCCATGGCGTGGAAGGGGAAGATGAAGGAAGCGGATCGAGTTGGACGGTGGAGGGAGGGTGTGGAGGGAGCAGGGGTGGGCAGGAATGGCCTGGAAGCAGAGCGGGGAGCTGGCATTGGAAATGAGGAAGGGAGGAGATTTACCTCTTATGGACTCGGGGGAAGGGGGGGCTCTGATTCACGGAACCCACCCTGCTGTGCCAGCCATTCCTGGTTAATTCTCGCGGCGACCCTAAGAAGGCGGTATTCTTATAGCCTAGGAAAATGAAACTGGGAGCGTGCTCGAGTGTCTTGCCTTGTCATGCAGCTCCTCGGCGATGAGGTGGGACTTGAACCCAGGCCTGTAGGGCAAGAAAGCCCCTGCCGCTCAGTGGCCACCCTTCCCTCTGCTTGTGTGGAGCCGGGTGCTTGCCGCAGTCCAGAACTGGGTTAGGTTCTGAAGAGAGAAAGGTGAAGGGACTTTGGCCCGGCCTCCAGGAGTCATATTTGCTTGGGAGACAAGCCAGGCAAGTCCAGTGAGGACCGGAACTGAGAGATGCACAAGATGGTACAGGAGCTTGTAATGGGGTACCGTGCCCAGACACCAGCCACCCAGGTAGGCTTCTCAAAGGCAGAACACCTGAGCTCACCCCCAGCTCAGTGGCTGAAACACGAGCAGCCTTTTATCATCTCTCACGCCTTCTGTGGGTCGGATGTTCCAGAAGGGCTGGGCTGGGCAGTTGCAGGCTGCAGGTCCCCCATGCGGTCCCGGTCCGCTGCTGGCTGGAGCTGGGACAGTGTGGACGTGGCCTGGCGTCTCCCTCCTCACGAAGTCTCAGTGCTTGTGAAGACTCCCTTGCAGCCCGGCCAGTTTCCCAAGAGAACAAGGTAGAAGTGCGTGGCGTTTATAAGACTCAGCCTCAAAGTCACAGAGCATCCCTTCCACTGTCCTATATGGGCTGAGGCAGTCACATGGGTCCCTGGATTCAAGGGGGTGGGACAGGGACCACACCAGCCAAGGTGGAATGTCGAAATCACGTTGTCAAGACAGCATGTCGAACCGGAGGGGCAGCTGGTGTTGGACATACAGTCTGCCGGTCTGCCCTCTGGCCCCACAGTTCGTTTCCTGCCCTCCCTCCCTCCCAGGGAATACACTCACACCTCCCCCAGGCTCCCAGAGCCTTGTCTGCCACCTTGCAGGTAGAGGAAAGGCCACTGAAGAAGGGGAGGGCGGCCGTGCCAGGCAGAGGGTCAGCTGCAGGCAGAAGGGCTTGAGGCCCAGCACAATCTTGGGTTCCTGAGGAACAGGCCACACATCCTCCTCAGTGTGAGGAACAGGCAGGTGGAGAGTGGGGAGGGGGTGACCGGGCAGCTGTGTGAGACCATCCCACTAAGAGTGGAAGACGGTGAGAGCCGGATTAGGACGGTGGTCCCCGGGACAGGCCAGAGTGGTGGGGGCTCTGAAGACTGGCAGGAGGGGTGGGGGGCAACAGCTACGGAGATGTGGGGCCCGTGGGAACAAGCTGGGCGATTGCAAGAAGTGCAGGAGCCCAGGGAAGCAAGTGAGGCCACGGGCGCTTTGGACTCCGAGCTCCGGGAGGACAGAGGACAGGTGTGTGTGTCTCCTCGTGTCCTTTGTCCTGTGCCCTGTGCCCTGCCCAGCATCTAGCGCAGAACAGGTGCTCAATCAGGACTCCTTCCATGAGGGACAGAATGAACCAGAACCTAGATCTGATCAAATAGCGCACAAGGAGGGCTGATCCTGAGTCAGGAGAGAGGCTGGCCCTTCCTCTTTTGAAGCAGGAGGAACGGAAGGATAGCTGGCACATTCAAAACGGGGGAGGGAGTGGGAAGCAAGATGCTGAGGGAGACCCAGAGATGTAAGGAGGAAGGCACGGACCAGGGCGGTGAGGAGCCGGGCCGGTAGCCAGGACCAGGAAGGGGCACTAAGGTTGGAGAACATGATTAAAGGGGACTCCAGCTGTGAGTCCTTCTCTAGGGATGTTGGCAGCTGGTCCTCGAACAAAGACCCAGGCTCACCGGGGTTTGACAGCAGTGTGGTGGAAGAACAGGCAGCAAGAAGGGCGAAGGACACAAGAACAGGTGTCTGTCCAGACTGAGCGAGGTTAAATACGGCCAGAAGGGGGCGCTCAAGGAACTGGCCGGCTCTGAGACAGAGGAGCCCTGGGGGTGAGGCTGAGGGCTGGAGGGGGCGGCCAGGGCAGAGGGAAGAGCCAGGAGGTGTGCAGTGGAGGATTTATGTCTTCAGAGCCTAAAGTATTCTCCGTGGAATTGAGACCCCCTTGACTGGCCACCCATCAGTGCCCGTCTGCACCTTTCCCTTTGCCTTGTGTTCCAACCACTCCAGGCAGGCCACACTGGGGAAGAGATAATGCCAATATGAAAATGGGTTTGCCTTCCCCGAACTCACAATGGCAGCTTCGGGAAGCGGCCGAAGGACAGAGGGAAGCATGGGTGGGGTTCAGAATGTACTGGGGATACATATATGCGGGACTGTCTGCGCCTCGTGGATGGTCGAGGGCCGGCCACTGTCACACTGGGCCTCACTGGAGGGCCAGAGAGCATCTTTAGAAGAATGTTCCAGGATATGAACTGTTAGGGTAGAGCCCTGTCCTGGCTCCCAGATACGGGATGGAGCCTTCACCTCTGATGATGGGTAGTGGATATTCTCTGCTGTGAGCTGGTCAGGGGGGGTCTGTGTGCATTGACACATCCCCCACAAAGGGTGTGGGTAGCTGCACGAGCAGAATCAAGCCTGCTGCTGCCCGATGTCAGCTTAGTTGAGGTGCCCTGTCCCGACTGCCATCCTCTGCCTCCCTTTCCAGAATCCCAGGTTCCCAGGCAACCTTCAGATGAGCGACCGGCAGCTGGATGAGGCTGGAGAGAGCGACGTTAACAACTTGTGAGTGGCCGTCCTCATGCTGGGGACCCAGCAGGGAAGAAAGCTCGATGTTGTCACACAGGGCCTGATGGGCAAGGGCAGTGGCTGGAGTGGGGCCTCTTAGTGTTGGTGCCTCATCCAGAATCCTTCCAGGCTGCCCAGGGTTCAAGTCTCGGTGTCACCCGCTTCCCTCCCCACCCAGCATGGCACCTGCCCTCCCCTCTGCCACCATCACTGTGGAATTCACCCTGCTTGATCTTCAAATGGCCTTAAGACCCACGTGGGTGGGGGCTAAGGATTGGGGGTGGGGGTGGGCGTGTCTCTGTGTGTGCATGCACGTATGCATTGGGGACAGAGACAGCAACACAGAGCAGGGGGGAGCGGACAGGTGAAGCACTGGCCTCAGGCTCTGGAATATAAGCTCTCTCTCCTCTTGTGTCCAGTTTCCAGCTAACAGTGGAGATGTTTGACTACCTGGAGTGTGAACTTAATCTCTTCCAAACTGGTGAGTCTCTCCCTCCCATCTGGCCCAAGCTGTCATGGGAATTGCCTAATTCTGAGCTTTGTTCCCGGCTTAGACCAGCCGTCCTAGCCCCCTTCTCCCTACGAGGTTATGCAGCACATGTCAGGAAATGGGAATATCCATACCCTATCTCTGCTTTCCTCGTCCCTGTGCAGGGAGGGGCCGGAGCTCATGGGTGATTTCATTCTGAGCAGAATGACCATGCTCCCCACCCTGCGGGCCTCCCTCTGGAAGCCCGGGCCTCCCAGAGCCCGAAGACGGGTCTGACCTCTTTGATAACCTTCGGACTGTGGCCCCCGAGCTGGCCAGTGCTTTGTCTGCCACTCAGCTGGGTTGGCACTCGGGATGGATTGCTGCTCAGGAGGAGGGGCTGCTGTGTGCTGTTTGGTCGGCAGCCAGGGTCGACCAGCTGGTCAAGTTGAGTTGTTGGCCAAGTCCATGTGAGAGGCCCACGAAGCCCCTTTCCACTAGCAAGGAGAATTTGCCGCCCTTCCAGGCTCCCTTCGCTGAGAGTTCTGGTGCCTCCCGGCTGTCAGCCCCCAACACTTCCCTGACTGGAATCAGGAAGGAAGCAGTCCGTTCCCTTCTCTTTGCTGTCCCTTCTTCCCACACCTGCCAGCATGACTCCCCCTTCTCTCCTGGGGAACAGAAAAGCCCATTTCCTAAGATTCAAGATGCTCCACAACAAGTGCCCAGCTCCGTGAAAGAGTGGATTCCAAGCTAAGAGTATTTATGCACAAGCTTGATGACCTTCTCAGCATTTGGACATGTGGGACCCACTCTTGGGGCTCTGATTTTCTCAGGAAAAACAGACACTCTCTCCCCCTGAATTATACCTTCCTTTGGCATGTAAGCAGCTACTTACAACTGGCCTGATACCAGCCAACGCTGGGCCAGGGCTGGGCCAGGGTGGCAAATGCCTTCGTACTTCGACCAATCAGTTCAGTGCTGGATGTGTGAGAGGATCACCACAACCAGTTGGGAACCGTGATTTGCAGGAGAAAGAAGAAGGTCAGTAGAGAAGTAAAAGTGAAACACAAAATAGAATCCCTGCCCTAAGGTGTTCCCAGCCAGGTAGGAGAAATAGTATGGATGCATTTTTTTTAAATATTTTTTATTTTGTTAAAGATTTATTTATTTATTAGAGAGAGAGCATGAGTGGGAAGGGCAGAGGGAGAGGGAGAGAGAGAATCTCAAGCAGACTCCCTGCTGAGCGTGGAGCCCAACTTGGGGCTCGATGCTACGACCCACGAGATCATGACCTGAGTCGAAACCAAGAGTTGGACACTAAACCGACTGAGCCAACCAGACACCCCTCCCTGGCTGTTTTTATACGTGTTGATCACTTGTATTAATACCACTGGATGCTGAGCTCCTCCCTGGAATCTGGAACCATGTCCTACTCATCTTTGAGTACTTCCCTCCATTCTAGCCCAGTGTTCAACAAAATTCAAGAATGCGTGCTTCAGATAAACAGCAGTGAGGAAAGGACAGGGGATCAGTGCTCATAAAACGGTATCAATATCCAGCCCAATGCTGTGGGACTGTCAGGAGTGAATCAGCCACTTTGAGTTTCCTAGGGGGGAGCAGCTGCCCCAAGTCTTGGCACAAACTCCAACATGGTCAAATGGTGGTGGCTTTCTTGCCCCTGAGCGCGCACTGATTCGGAACCAAGAGCCCTGTACCACTCATCTCCCCCGCTCCCTATCCCGTCCCCAGTTCCCTACTGTATGCCGCAAAAACCAGGGGAACTGGCATTGGAAGAAATCCCTCCAGCTTCTGAGTCCTAGTCTGTGACCCTGCAAGGTGCCAGCCAGTACCCTCAGGTGCCCCTGGTTTTCCCCTGTGGGAAACGTGGGCCAGTCACAGTTAACATTTATTTCCAGCGCTTGCAACGGTTCTCCAAGTGTGGTCCTCTGGACCAGCACCATCAGCATCTCCTGAGAACTTGTTAGAAATGCAAAGCCCCTGGTGCCACCCTAGACCTACTGAATCTGAATCTCTGAGGGTGGGGCCCAGCCATCTGCGTTTTAGCCGCCTACTCCCTCCCCAGCCAGGTCTATACTGTCCAATATGGTAGCCACTGTCCAATAGGTAGTGCCTATTTAAATTAATTTAAATTACATTAATTAGATTACATCTATTTAAATAAGTTATAATTAAATAACATTAAAAAGTCAGGTCCTCGGTTGCACTAGCCATATTTCAGGCACCCGGTAGCCCCATGTGGCTGCCCTACTGAATGGCTCATAGGGACACTTACGCCATCACAGAATTCTTTTGCACAGTGCTACCGACTGATTCTGCTTCACGAGAACCACTCAGCCAGGAAATCCAGCTCTCAACCCTAGCTGCATGTTAGAATCACCTGGGGGGCTTTTGAAACCTACCAGTGCCCCAACCCTACCCCAGACCAACTAAAACAGAATGGGAGGTAGGGGAGTTGCTGGGAAACATTAGATTTTGAATTTTCCCAAGTGATGCTAATCAATCTCAAAGCCAACACCGAGAATCACTGCAGTGCTCCGCACTTTACACGACCCTGTCCTTGAATACGCACAAGACCCTTTCGAGGTACGTGCTCTTAGAAGCCCCTGCATTTTACCGAAGACCATCTGGAGGCACAGAGAGGTTGAGTAACATGTCCCCGGTCACACTGCTCTAGATATTACCGGATGCCAAGGGGCATTCCTGGCAAGTGGCGGGCGGGCTGGAAGATGGAGCGGTCTGTGATCCCTTGCTAGAGTGGAGCCCAAGGAAGTCCGTGAACTTGAGGATGGCCGCCTTGCAGTGACAGCTGCTTTTAATTTGTGTCAAAAAGAAAAGCTGCCTTTTCATTAGAACTGTTTGGGATTTTTTTTTTTTCAGCTGCCAGAGTAAGCCAGTTAACAGGGAATCGTGCAGTGAGGGAAGGCTGAGCACAGCTGCTCTGGGCTTTCCTCTGGGGCAGTCGGGCTCACTGATTTTTCTCGATGCTGGCCATGGTGGAGTCTCTGCAGGTGGTGGGCAGCCACTGCAGGAAGGAGTTCGGCTCTGGCCAGTGTTGTGCACTGGGTGTCCACGGCCAGGCATCTGGTTGCTTGGTTTAAGAACAAGGGGTACGGGGCGCCTGGATGGCGCAGTCAGTTGAGCATCCAACTCTTGGTTTCAGTGATCTCAGGGTCATAGGATCGAGCCCCACATCAGGCTCTGCGCTTTGCATGGAGTCTGCTTGGGATTCTCTCTCCCTCTCTCTCTCTGCCCCTCCTGCTTGTGTTCTCTCTCTCTCCCTAAAATAAATTTTAAAAAGGCACCTGGGTGGCTCAGTCATTAAGCGTCTGCCTTCGGCTCAGGTCATGATCCCAGGGTCCTGGGAACGAGCCCCACATCGGGCTCCCTGCTCCGTGGGAAGCCTGCTTCTCCCTCTCCCACTCCCCCTGCTTGTGTTCCCTCTCTTGCTGTCTCTCTCTCTGTCAAATAAATAAATAAAATCTTTAAAAAAAAACAAAGAACAAGGGAGCAGAGGGTAACGTGGAGGGGTCTGTGGAGCAAGACAGGGAGGGAGCAACGTGCTGTCTGGAGCTCGAGAAAGTGGAGGGCAGCACTTCAGCTGACCTGCCCCCCAGGGACCGACAGCAGCCTTTGATCCTGATGGCTCATCCTCAGCCCTGTGTACCCAGGGCTCCTGCATGTGTCCCTTTTTGGTGTCCCAAGACCCTGTGGCAAGCCTCCAGGAAGCCAGGGCTGAATTATTCCCTCCTTCGTGTCCTGATTAATGTTTGCTATTTTCCCCATGTGATTGCCTTCCGGGGACTCACTCTGTTTCCTCCCATGTGTACCTGTCCCACGGGAGTGTTGTAAGGGGTAACTGCGGTCCGATGACATAGCATATGCACAGAGCGGGTCCTTGGCATGTGTCAGACCCCTGTCTTGTGCCCCTCTGAGAAGGTCACCTGCAGTTTCTTATCCCCTACTGCCTGTGTCCCCGTTTATTCCCTAGTGTTCAATTCCCTGGACATGTCCCGCTCGGTGTCCGTGACGGCAACCGGGCAGTGCCGGCTCGCCCCGCTGATCCAGGTCATACTGGACTGCAGTCATCTGTACGATTACACTGTCAAGCTCCTCTTCAAACTCCACTCCTGTGAGTACAATGGGCCGGATCTTCTCTGTGCGCCTCTGGCTGGAAGGAGGATTACAGCCAGAGGCTGTCCCTTCAGTGCCCTTTCTGCCACTGCTCCCAAAGTTCCTAGAGCTCCCAACCCCCTTGAGGAGCAGGGCACAAGCTTTGCTGTGCCCAGGGAAGCACCTGGCTCTCCATAGCAGTGTCCTGGGACAGCTCCCTCCCTCCACCTCTGGCTTCATCACATCTCCGTCCACACGTGTCATGTATTCTAGGACCCACATGACTGATACCAGGCCCAGCCTGGACCCACAGGTGCAAGGACAGTGGTCTCCGAAGTGTTCATCCACGTAGCTTCTCTGGACATGTGGAACTTTATGGGGAAATAGAAAACAAAACAGAGCTGCTCTTGTACATGATGGGCCAGCCCCTACCCAGCCACAGGTCCCTGGGATGCTTTTGCAGATTCTATCTTGGAAACTACTGTAGAGTTCTTATACTTTTGTGTGCTTCTTGTTTATACAATGTGTGTGGGTCCTGCTCCTGTGGGGTCTGCTGTGGGTGGGTCCAGTAGGTTTGGGGTGTGCATGGTGAAACCATAACCCAGGTGAAGCTGATTTGGGTGGTTTCTGGTCCACACTCAGAGGCGTTCCCCATGAGGGATATACATGTGCAGAATGTATGGATGAGGGAGAACCAAGAAAAATCAAGACCTGAGTGGATACAAGCAAGGTGTTATGGCCCTGGCAAAGGGACAAGGATGCATGTCGGAAGACAGGGACAAGGGATAGTCTAGAACTGTGGTCACTGACAGGAAGTGGGTCTGGTTATTTAGGGGGCACAGGAAGCGGCATCACTCGGGTTAATCCAGGAGCATCTCGTGGAAGGGAGGTTGGAATCAGATGTTTAAGTGTTAGGAAGGCTTTGGACAAGTGAGCGCACCCAGAGGGGCAGAGAGCAGACTGAATCCCAAGGGAAGAAAGGCAGTTATCCTGCACAATATATACTTCTCTAAAAATGAAGGTTTCATTTTAGAATAGTTTAGATCTACAGAAAAGTTGTAAAGATCGCTGAGGAAGTGTCCCCCCCCATACCCTGAACCCAGTTTCCTTTATTGTTAATATCTTACATTAATATGATACATTTGTCACAATGAATGGACCGTTATTGATACATTATTATCAACTGAAGTCCATACTTTATTCAGAATTCCATGGTTTTTACCTAACGTCTCATCCAGGACACCACATTACATTGGGTCATTGTGTCTCCCTAACCTCCTCTTGGCTGTCATAGTTTCTCGGACTTTCCCTGTTTTTGACAACCTTGATGGTTTCGAGAATTGGTCGGACACTTGTAGAATGTCCCCTGATTTAAGTCTGCCCGGTGTTTTTCTCATGACTGGACTGGGGTTAAGTGTTCTGGGGAGAGAGGCCACTGAGATAAAGTGCCATCATCATCCACCGTTTTGGTGGGCATTTTGAATTATCGTATGTTTATACACGTACTCCCTCTTTGTACCAAGTAAATGTATTCCTATTCAAAAATTCCTAAAATGGGGCAATGGGAGGGCTGGGGGTGGCTGGGTGATGGACACTGGGGAGGGTATGTACTATGGTGAGCGCTGTGAATTATGTAAAACTGATGAATCACAGACCTGTACCCCTGAAACAAATAATACATTTTATGTTAATTAAAAAAAATTCCTAAAATGTACGTTTAAGGAACAAGACAAGAAATAAAGGGATCACTGAGTTGTGATCTATAGTTGAAGTATGCAGCGTCATGCATTCTGGGAGGAGAAGGGACCTCAGAGAACCCACTCTGTAGGAGAGGGGGCTGGTCTAAGAGGCTGTTGCTTGTCCAGCATCTTGCCGTTGGCCGTGACTGAGTGAGCACCGGACTGGGATCCTGAGTGTTGTCCTATAATCTTTGCCTTCTGGCAGGCATCCTCTCGTGCAGGCTCTATGGATCCCTCGCAGATTAACGTCTGTGCTGGACCGACCCAGTGCACGTACTTCTGAGAGAGCCACACCTCTGCCACCTGCTGGGGGTCTATCCTGCTGCTTGGTCAGGTCACCACGGTGTCTTCCGTGGTCAGGAACACAACTTCCAGCCCACTGCACCCAGAATGGCTCATGCTGCAAGAACAAACAGAAGGACAGATGTGGAGGAGAAGCACCCCTAGACTCATGGCTGGCCCTTCTGGGCCCCCTTGGTTACCAGTCCCTGTTCCTGGGGCAGCTGTAGGCCTGGCAGGCTGGCCACAAGCCCCAGGGTGGATGGTCCTCTCCCTCCAGAGCCCCGCTGTGGCTCGCCTGGTCCTCCTGTGGTCCTCTTCCCTCTCACTCTTTTCCCAATTTCTTCCAGGTCTCCCAGCCGACACCCTGCAAGGCCACCGGGATCGTTTCATGGAGCAATTCACCAAGTAAGTGGCTTAAGTGAGAGAAACGAATGCTATAAACTTGATTAATCCACACAAGAGCACTTGTTTTAAAATGATTGAGGAATGAGGGTATCGGCAGAGTAAACCAGTAGAGTGGAGGAAGGTGACGAGGACGGCAGTAAATGTACCACTGGCTGGCGAAGCTATCCGTTCTCTAATAAAGTCCACACGAGCATGTCGGAGAAGGTGATTTCATCCATTCATTCATCACCTGCTGTATGCCCCGGGCTTCATCCTCTCTTTCTTCTCCCTACGTTCTCATACCACGTATGGTCCATGTGCGTGAAACGCAACACCCAGATCTGTATCTCTAGCTGACTGAGCCTTGCCTCTGAATTGGGTCTCACGCACCCAGTTATCTGTCTTACATCTCAAACTGAGCTCTAGGTTTTCCTCCGCAAACTTTTTCTCCCAGGGTGCCTGGGTGGCGCAGTTGATTGAGCATCCAACTCTTGGTTTCGGCTTGGGTCGTGATGGCGGGGTGGTGGAATCGAGCCCCTCATTGGGCTCTGCGCTCAGCGGGGAGTCTGCTTGAGATTCTCTCTCCCTCTCCCCCTCATGCTCTTTCTCTCTAAAAATAAATAAATAAACAAAAAAAAAAACAAATTTTTCCTTCCCGGCCCTTTCTATCTCAGTAAATGCTGCCACATCCATTTAGGCCAGAGATCTGGAACTCACCATTGTCCTCCTCTCCCATGTCCACTCCAGTGGCAGATGCTCTGCACATATATCTTGGCTCCAATCATAGCTGCCATCTCTGGGGCTACCATCGTTTTGTGCCACGACCCTCCAATATGGCGGATGCCCTGGGCTTCCACTCTTGCCCCCTGAAATCCTGTCCCCCCACCCCAGCAGTTAGAACAACCTCATAAAGACGTCATTCCCTTGCTCAGAGCCTTTCAGTGGCTTCTGATTACACTGAGAAGAAAATCCAAGCTCTTCTCCATGATCTCCAAGGCCCTGCTTGCTATCTTTGACCTTATCTTTATTGTGTTTAGGGCTTATGGTGTTTCCACCACATGGGGTCCGTTTCCAGTTCCTGGAACATTCCCAGCTCATTTCTCCATCAAGGCCTTAGTGCTTGCTGTTCCCTCTCTTTGTGAGGCTCTTCTCCCAGCCTGGCCGGCTCTGGGTCATCTTTGGTCACCTCCCCACAAAAGCATCTCTGGCCTTAAATCTTAAATCTCTTATTTAAGTCGGGTCTTCTTCATCTCCTGTTCCTCCAGCCCCACCTCCGCCCCCCCATATTCTTCAGCCCAGCACCTAATTTATTTCTTTCATGGTTCTTAGCACAGCTTTATTTATGCCTGACTCTCCATTATTACATCCCTAGCCCCTGATACGTAGCAGCCAATTACGCATAAATATTTGGATAAATTACTAAACTAGTAAGCCAGCTGTCTTGTCTAGAAGAGGAGAGTTTGTCTGACTGAGGGGTAAATTATTCTGTGCATTTGGGGAAGAAGATTGCTGGCGAGGGGAGACATACAGTTCATCACTGGTTACGTGTGCCCAAGGAAGAGGGGAAGGAATGGCATGAGAGAGAGAACCCAGGTGCCGAGAAGAGCCCTGGGGCTCAGCACGCTCTCTTTGACCCTCTTGTTTTGCCTGTTAGTTTCTTCAGCCCTGACAACAGAGAAAAAGCATAGCTGCCAAACCCCAAGCTCAGACTTCTCGTGCTGGTTCCCCGGGCAGCAGTCAGAGGCCAAGTTCAGGGTTGTCCTAACCTCCCGGTTTCCTTATTCCATTTGAAAAGCCTTATATGTTTATTCTATAATAAATGACTTATTAAATCCTAGGAGACAGGCCCTGGGGCTGATTTCCTGGAATGGTAAATTCCAGTAGCTTATGAAAGCAAAGCAGCCTATTACTGTTGGCTCCAGCCCAGAAAGAGGGGGATGTGTGGTCAGGTGATTTTATTTCCTTTCATTTTTTTCTAGCTTATGAAACCCTCTCCCATGAGCAGCTGCCTCACTCTCTCATCTGCACAGACCCGGCGGCTCCCTGAGGCCTCAGTGTCCCCGAATTCGGGGAAAGTGCCAATGACCTGACAGGGGCAACCCCAACCTTGGGGTCAGAAGGGCTGGCCTGAGATCCCAGGGGTTTAGTGTATTGGGCTGAGCTGGAGGAGATTGTGGGTTGCAGGGAGAGGGCGCAGAGACCCACCATCCTCTCTCCTCTCAGGAAATCTGTCTGATGCTCTCTGCTTCCTCAGCTTTCCATGTTTTGATTCAAAATGGAGACCCGAAGATGAGAAAAAAAATTGGTTTCTTCATTCCCATACCCATCCAAGATTGGGACACAGTATAAATAGATTGCTTTTCTCCAGTGAAGTCTTGATGAGTTAATTCCTCTGTGCGTGGTTCCTTGGCAAGCCCAGCTCAGCAGGGCCCAGTCTCCGCCCTCTGGAAGCTTCTAGTCTAACTGGGGAGATAACACAGAGCTCCAAAACAAAGGGATCTCCCTCAGTAATGACGTTTCCTTCCCCATGCCTGTGGTTAGGTCGCGTATCCTCAGAGAGAGTACATTTATTTTCATGTTATTCTAAGCCAAACGTTCCTGGGAAGACATCTGCCATGCAACAGCATAGATTCCACAGCGATGCAGAAATTTGTTCTGGGGGGATCCGCTCTTCCAGAGGATTCTGTCCTTTGAATCCCTCTTTCCTTACCACTACGTAAGTGAGGACAGGCTCCAGATAACCTCCCCCTGCAGCGTCACAATCGAATCCCAGTGCCATGGAGGTCATTTCCTTGATAGCCCGCGCCTTTGGGCTGGGCGGGCAGCAGGACAGCTGGGGGGCTGCACTGTCCCCACCCCAGGGCCGGGGAGGTGCCCAGCACCCCTCAGGCCCTTCTCCCCCCCCAGGTTGAAAGATCTGTTCTACCGCTCCAGCAACCTCCAGTACTTCAAGCGGCTCATTCAGATCCCTCAACTGCCTGAGGTACGTGCGCCCGGCCCTGCCGTGGGAGCTGCCGGGTCCTGGGTGCTCTCAGATCTCAGAGACGGGCAGGACTGGCGGGTGACACGGTTTGGGGGGGTGTCTTCCCTCCTCAGAACCCACCCAACTTCCTGCGGGCCTCTGCGCTGTCAGAACACATCAGCCCTGTGGTGGTCATCCCGGCCGAGGCCTCGTCCCCGGACAGTGAGCCCGTCTTGGAGAAGGATGACCTCGTGGACATGGATGCCTCCCAGCAGGTGAGGAGCACCTCCACTGGAACCCGAGGGTTAGGGTGACAGGTGGCGAGCCCCACGTGTTAGGGTTAGGCTTAGGATTAGGTTAGGGTTAGGGTGACAGCAGGTGGTGAGCCCCACGTGCGGCCCTTCGCGCTGCCCCATATGGGCAGGGGAGAGGCTCTGACCAAGACCCTTTGGCTGTCACCAAGCTGGACCAACTTCTAACCGAAGCGCTAACCTAGACTGAGGCCCCTGCCCTGCGGTCTCTAAGAGGGACCACAGATGGACTTGAACCCAGTTAAGAAAGGATCCCTTTTTTTTTTTTTACATCTCACTCCTCTGACCCCCGTACAGAAGTCTCTGGATCTCTAACTTTGTCCTCGCTCCTTTTTGGTCACCACAGAATTTATTTGACAACAAGTTTGATGACATCTTTGGCAGCTCATTCAGCAGTGACCCCTTCAATTTCAACAGTCAGAACGGCGTGAACAAGGATGAGAAGTGAGTCCACACTGGGAGCAGGCAGGTGGTGCAGAAATTACATGAAGCCGGGGTCTGGCTGGCCACCCCCGACCAGGGCGGGATGCTCAGTGACACTTGGGCCCCGCAGAGAAGCGTTGCAATGCTCAAATATCGGCCCCTGGAATCCCAGAGGGAGATCAGATAAGGTTGAATAACCCATGGGTGTTAGATTCGGATCCAGTGACACGGAGGGTCTTAGCATATAATGTATGGAATTTCAAAAAACTTTCCCCAAATTAACACCAGCTTTTAACTTCCTCCCCTGATTTCCCAGCTCGCATTTAAAAGGAAAGGGATGGAAGCACAGTGGAAGCAAACTTGTTCTCCTTCTGTTCCCAGGGATCACTTAATTGGTCAACTATACAGAGAAGTCAGTGAGCTGAAGGCACAGCTGGAGAACATGAAGACTGAGGTATGAGTCGGGCTCTGATCCAGTTCTGGGCTTCGCCGTGGCATGTTCATATTCGCAGAGACACTTGTCGGACCACATTTTAAGGGGGATGGCGGGGGTGCTCGTTAGTAGAAACTCGAAAGCCAGAAGGCCCTGGTCCTTCCGTGGTCTTGGTAGTGCTGCATTTCCGTCATTCCTACCTTAAGAATGACTTCTGAGCCAAGCCCTGTCTCCCTTTGGTTCTTGAGTTAACCATGACCGCCGGCTGGCTGTGAAGCCAACAGTGAGGAAGACCTGTTCTCCTCCCGTGGCGATCGGAAGGTCTGATTTGTAACTCTCATGGCTGTTTGTGGGGTCTGGGGCGGTAAATAGGACTGCCCCCCAGGCCCATGGCTGGTCGGGCTTCACTCACGGGGGCAGGCAAACATCCCCTCTTCCCTCGTGCCCGCTCGTCCAGGACTGCTCCTAGGCCACTCCAACAAGACCAGAGTCCTCCTGTCGTCACGCCATTGTTGGCTGGTGGCTTATAATGACCAGAAGCCTCAACTCTCATGAGGCCCTTGGGGGGGGGGGCGGGGTTTGTTAGGCAAACATGGGTATTCATTGGATCAGTGCTGGAAGCCTGGGAGGACCCGCTTCTCCTGCCCAGCCCAGCCCCGTGGCCCAGCGCTGGGGCTCATTGGCCGAGTCCATCCCACAGAGCCAGCGGGCCGTGCTGCAGCTGAAGGGCCGGGTCAGCGAACTGGAGGCTGAGCTTGCGGAACAGCGACATCTGCGGCAGCAGGCGGCTGATGACAGCGAGTTTCTCCGGGCCGAGCTGGACGAGCTCAAGAAGAAGCGCGAAGACACGGAGAAGGCCCAGCGGAGCCTGACCGAGATAGAAAGTGAGTCCGTTAGGCTGGGGCTGAAGGCGGGGGCCGCAGAGTCAGGCGAGGCTCAGGGGGAAGGATGGGGCTGGGTGGCAGAGCCCCAGCCGTGCTTCTGTCCAGAAGAGCCACCAGGAAGGACCTTCATGTCGCCAGTCTGAGGGGCGGGTGGGAGCCCAGCCAGTGGAGAGCCCCACGGGCTCAGAATGCGGGGACGGGAACCAGGAGGTGACAGTGGGGTATCTGCCTGGGGGACAGGGTCTCCGAAGGAGAGATAGCCTAACGCCAGAAACACCGATGAAGAGGAGTTTATTTCAGTAGGATTTTTGAGGGCGTAGAAGGTGTTTGCATTTGTGAAAAGGAGGAAGGCTGTTCTAGGGATTCTGGCTTATGGAAGGAAGGCACAGGGTCCCAGCAGGGGTAGACTGCTCACCTTGGCTCTTGACAATACAGGGAGAGCCCAAGCCAATGAACAGCGGTACAGCAAGCTAAAGGAAAAGTACAGTGAGCTGGTGCAGAACCACGCTGACCTGCTGCGGAAGGTAGGACCCTGCACCGTGCGCTGTCCCCACAACGCAGGAGACACCGCCGCTCCATTGTCCCCACCAATTCTGAGTGGGTCACCATCATTTCATGGAAACCACTGCTTTTCAGGCTTGCTGGCCTTCCATGTCTTGACTTTTGATGTCAGCCCTGATTGGATTATCCCCCATCTTTATTATTCTTTTATTTTATTTATTCATTTATTTTTAGGGAGAGATAGGGCAGGGTTGGGGGGAAGGGTTAGAGGGAGAGAGAGAATCCCAAGCAGGCTCCACGCCCAGCGCAGAGCCTGATGTAAGGCTCAATCTCATGACCCCGAGATCATGACCTGAGCCAAAATCAAGACTCGGACGCTTAACCGACTGAGCCACTCAGTTGCCCCTGTTCTTTTAAATTCTTGAGCGTCGAGTATCTGAAGATGACATCTCTATCCTGGCTTCTCTCTGGGTAGAAAAGTGATTTCTGTGTCCAGCTGTCTGAATGTTGTCATTTGTTCTAGAAGTAGATGTTGTTCCCGAGTTGTTAAACCTGAGATAAGCCAGTTCAAGACACTGTTCCTCCCCTACAGAATGCAGAGGTGACCAAACAGGTGTCCGTGGCCAGGCAAGCCCAGGCGGATTTGGAACGAGAGAAAAAAGAGCTAGAGGACTCCTTCCAGCGAATAAGTGACCAGGCGCAGCGGAAGGTGAGGGGAAGGAAAAGTGCAGGGGGAATGAGGGAGGGGTTCTGCCTGAGCTGGAGGCGGGCCTGGGGTGCTGCCCAGGTGGAAAGACCTTGTCTTTTGCTGCAACAGGCAGCCCTGTGGGTTAGAGCCCTGTGAGCGCGCTACAAGAGGTGTGAGCATGGGACAGGGTGACCAACGCACCAGGGGTTAGAGGCATGGCGTGATAAAGAGGCTTCAGCTGAGCAGGTGCATCAGCAAAGTCTTGCCAAGGGCGAGTCTGGGATGGTTGAGAGAAGTAAAAGCACCTGGAGATCAGAGAGAGACGTGAACATTTATGAGGACTTGTGGTTGGGAGAACACCCACGAGTTGGGGTGGGATTGGCAGGCAGGTCCCATTGCAGTAAGATGTGTCAGATAGAGAAAACTGAATGCCTTACACTTAACAGTCACGCTTCTCTGTGACTCAGAGTAGGAAATACGGTCTATTTAATGGAAGTAAAAGTGTCACAAAGCAATATTCATCCTTACTCTGTGGATGCATTTGGATTTTTTTTGCTCTGTTTATTTCATTTTTTTATTTTTTATTTTTTTAAAGATTTAATTTTACAGAGGTTGGGGGGAGGGGCAAGGGGAGGGAGAGTGTTAAGCAAACTCCGCGCTGAGCACGGAACCTGACGCAAGGCTCGATCTCACAACCCTGAGATCCCAACTTGAGCCGAAACCAAGAGTTGGATGCTCAACCAACTTGGCACCACCCAGGTGCCTCCGTTTATTTCATTTTTTTTTAATGTTAGCTGTGAATTCTAATGGGTTGCAACCTGCTCTTTGAAAAGTAGCACTTACGAAAGAAATCAGGGGCGCCTGTGGGCTCAGTTGGTTGGGTGACTGCCTTCAGCTCAGGTCATGATCCTGGAGTCCCGGGATCGAGTCCCGCATCGGGCTCCCTGCTCGGCAGGGAGTCTGCTTCTCCCTCTGACCCTCCCCCCTCTCATGTGCTCTCTCATTCTCTCTCTCTCAAATAAATAAATAAAATCTTTAAAAAAAAAAAAGAAAGAAATCAAAAAGAGTTGTTTCAAGATGGTTAGATTCAGCATCATACCAGGTATTGGGATGTCTGAATGAAAGATCCAGTTCTGTATCAGTTATACTTCAATTTTAAAAAATAAAAAAACACTTTATAAGAAAGAAGATTTAGTTCTACTATTATCGGTACTATAAGCTGAAGCATGATATTTAGGAAATGTCCCTAAAATTCTCCCTTCGGCTTTCCCTGCTTAACCAGAAGAAAACTTTCTGGAACACTCTGGGCTATCACCTCCTCCCACCCACTTTTTGCTGGATGCATCCAATCTTGCATACAAGAGAGTACACAAATCTCCCATTGATGAGTTGGGGACTTTTTTTTTTTAAGATTTTGTTTTTAAATAATTTCCACAGCCAACACGGGGCTCGAACTCGTGACCCCGAGATCAAGAGTTGCATGCTGACTGAGCCAGCCAGGTGCCCCAATAGCTTGGGGGGTTTTATATGTGTTTATCTCTTACAACCACCACCCAGATCAGAGGGCTCCTGTTTTTCTTCTCTTTCAGACTCAAGAACAGACGGAAGTACTAGAGAGCTTGAAGCAAGAACTTGCCACCAGCAAACAGGAACTCCAGATTGTCCAAGGCAGCCTGGAAACTTCTGCCCAGGTGAGCATCGCCTCCCTTCCGCATTTTTCCCTCTCTGGCTTTGGGACTGCTGTCACCCGGCGTCCAGCCCCACGCAGCAGCTGACCAAGCTGGTCCCATCCGTGCTCAGTGTGTGCTTGGGGGAATGAAGGTGACGCCTCCTGTTCCCTGTGGCCTGCTGGTGGGTCTGGACTCCTGGGAAGTGGAGCGTTTAATTCTCCCTCTTTAACCCGGCCAACGTTGCAGTCAGAGGCAAAGTGGGCCGGCCAGATCGCCGAGCTTGAGAAGGAGCGGAGCAGCTTGGCGCATGCCGTGGCTCGTCGGGAGGAAGAGTTATCCGCTCTTCAGGAACAGCTCGAACACACCCAGCGGGAACTGTCCAGCGCAAAGGCAAGTAACGGATGCCCACCTCTTTAGCAGTAGCTTGAGTTAAGATGCCAGGACTCCCCACTGTGTCAAGGTGGAGGCTGCTGGAAGGCTCCTGATGGGGTCTGTGTCCGATCCTCACCTCCCTGGACCATTTCTAGGAATCCGCGTGCCAGGTCGCCAAAGACCAACGGAAAATGCTGCTGGCAGAGTCAAGGAAGGCCGCAGAGCAGGTGGTCCAGGAGGCCCTGCGGCAGCTCGAGGAGCCCACTCTGATCAGCTGTGCCGGCTCTGCAGGTACCCTCCCCCCTTGCCTGCCCGCACGTGCAAATTCGGTGGTCAGTGGTGACGTTGAATCCCACGTGACCTGAGCTCACGGGTCCTCCACCTGCTGCAAGTCAGAGTCACCTGGCGATGCCCAGGCTCCACCCTAAGATCAGTTCAGCCAGAAGCTCTGCGGCCCAGGGCCTCAGGTGGTAGAACTTTCTAAAGCCCCCAGGTGTGATACCACTGCTCGAGTCCAAGCACCAGGGGGAGGAGGAGCAGACGGCCCAATGTGTCTCTGGACAGAAGAACATGGCCTGAATGAAGAGAAGGTTGCTTGGGAGCTTCAGGCCCACACGGGGGGCAGGAACATTGAGAATACCCGTGTAGTCCCAGGCATAAACAAGGCCCACTCTGCATGTTCCAGAGTCCTAAGGGCATGCGGGTGGGGCAGCGGTCGGAGCCAGAGAAGCCCTGTGGATGAGAGGAGGGGCCTCAGGTGGCAGAGCATCCAGGCCCAGGGCACTGGTGAAGTCCTGGGTGTAGCTACCAGAGGGCCCACTGAGGACAAGGCAGATGGCAGGAAACAACCGAGAGTTGACTTTGATTATCAAATAGTCATGTCTACGGGGCGCCTGGGTGGCTCAATCGGTTGAGCGTCTGACTCTTGATTTCGGCTCAGGTCATGATCTCAGAGTCCTGAGATCGAACCCCATGTCAGGCTCCGTGCTCAGCGGGGAGTCTGCTTGAGAGTTTCTCTCTCCGCACGTCCTCCACCCCTCCCCCTGCTTGCACACGTGCACACTCTCTCCCTAAAATAATCTTTGGGAAAAAAAAAAAAGAAATGTCTCCATTTGGTGACGTCTGCGGCAAAGGCTGTTCTATCTTACTCAGCAGGGAACCCATCTGTAAGGAGGAAGGAGCACACTGAGTTCCCAGTTTACTGAGGGAATGCCAGAGAGTGGGGCAGCCGTGGGCGGATTCTGGGGAGAGACTTTATGAGCTGGGCTTTGAAGGAAGAGGACAGACAGGAGCCACTGGAGGGGAAGAAGCGGGGGGTAAAATAACACAAACAGCTGACGTTACGGAGCGCGCACCATGTGCCAACCGCCGTTCTAAGTGCTCCACACGCCTCGGCCCAGTGAATCGTCACTGTGGTGCCATGAGGTGGTCCTGTTACTCTGTTTTCACTTGAGGAAGCAGGTGTGCATGGCCTGCGATCGTAGCCACTGGTGATGGAGCCAGGAGCCACACCTGTGCAGTGACATGAGGCCCCCATACTTCAACTCCCATGTGAAAATCTTTGCGGACCTGTGCCCAGAGGCACAGAGTGGGAATGGCTGTTCTGTGTTGTGTGCACAGCATGAGCCCAGATTAGCCTGACGGAGCCAAGGGTCTGGGCTCAAGACTAATGAGAGTCCGAGGTCCTTGAAAGACGTAACAGGAAGGCCTGGATTTATTTGGGCAGGCAGTCCCGAGGAAGGGAGAGGCTCACTCTAGGCTGCTGATGTGCCTGCCCTGGCTCTTGGCTAAGGGACCAGATGGGCCCAGAAGCACAGCTTTTGAGGCTGCAGTGAGAGAGTCCTGTACGAGCGCAGTGAACCCTCTTTCCTCCGCCCTCCCATCTTAGGGCAGCTCCTGCAGGGCTGAGGCCACTCACGAGGTAGGCGCATCCGTCACGTGCCTTACCCTCACGGGGAGCAAGCAGGTCTGACAGCTCCGCCTCTGACTTTGCCCTGTCTCCCTCCACCACAGATCACCTTCTCTCCAAGGTCAAGTCTGTTTCCAGCTGCCTCGAGCAACTGGAAAAAAGCTGGAGCCGCTACCTGGCCCACCCAGAAGGTAAGAAAGGCACAGCATAGGGTCTGTCACTTAGTGATGGCTGGACCGAGTTCAGAAATGCTTGCGTATGGAAGTAGCAATGGGTTCCTCTGCACCAAGAAAGGGGTGTATATAACTTGCAAAGCAGGGAAGGAGGTAGGGAGGTAAACCTACCCCTCAACAGCCCTGAGCAACCCCCTTTAAACTCCTGGCAGATATCAGTGGGCTCCTCCACTCGGTCACCCTCCTTGCCCACTTGACCAGTGACACCATGGCTTACGTGAGCACCACCTGCCTTCGAGCCCCGCCGGAACCTGCTGACTGTGAGTACCGGGGCTGGGGGCCTGGGCTGGAAAACAGGGAGAGCAGAGGGCCTTCAAAAGTCTTGGTTGCCCTGCATCTCCAGCGCTGACTGAGGCCTGCAAGCAGTTTGGCAAGGAAACCCTCCTCTACCTGGCTTTCCTGGAAGAGGAAGGAACGCGGGAAAATGACGGCACGGCCGTGAAGAGCTGCCTCAACAGGATCTCTGCCATTACCGAGGTAGGAGCTGTGTTACTACAGGGGACAGTAACAGAGGTTCTTGGGGGTGAGTGCCGGTGATCTGCCAGGGACTCAGTGATGTCCTCAGCCCATTCTTTCTGCGCTTTCCATTTGACTCAAGAAAGCGAGAGTTGGCGCTGAAAAATCTGACCCCCTGAACGACCTTCCCGTTATATCTCATGTGTTGGCTGTGCATTGAGAACCTACTGTGTGTTCGTCACTGTGCTAAGCAGTGTCAAAGAAGAATAAGCATAGTTTCTCTGTTTTCCGGGATTTGTATCTGGTTGAACAGGTTAACACCTACCATGGCGATAACAGCATATTTATTGATTGAATAAAGATGCAGTGAGTACATTGCACATAGTGGGGAACGTATTAGATGTACAGGGACAAATAAGACATGGTCCCTATGGGAAAGGAAAATAAGGAAATCACCCATTTCTCTACAGTGGGATGAGAGCGGTAATCAGCTCTATTTTAAGAGTTCAGTACAAGGCATTTACTTGATTCCAAAAATGGGTCATAACAGTAAGTCCAGGGTATGAAGAGATCAGGGCCGGAGTTCAGATTGTCGTCATCCCTCATCTGAACTCTTATAACAGCCTTCTGATTAGTTTTTCTGCCTCTTGGCCTCTTTTCCTCTAATCTCTTCCAAAAACAGAGATCTGATTGTGATTCCTCGTTCAATAACAAAAATCAAATTATGTAATGTGATACCCAAGGACTGTCACAGTCTGGCCCTTATTCACCTTCCTGGGTCCCTCCCACCCACCACCTTCACCTTGCGGTGTTGGTGGCTAGTGCTGCAGTGTACCTGCCTACCTGTCTCTTTCCCCCATGATCCTTAAAGACAGAGCCTGCACCTTCTTCACGTCATCCCCTTGGTCCCTGGCGTATCTGGCAGGTAGCTAACACCCAGTGAATGTTTATTTAATGGAATATACATACGGAGAAAGCAAAGCAGATAAAAAGATCAGATGGGTAGGAAGGTTCATACTGGGGAGAAGTGGGCGACGAGGTAGGGAATTGTGAATGTCTGGATGAAGGAAGGCTATGGATAATGGTGAATTGCTGACCTTTCTTTCAATAGAATGACACGATCCCAGTGGTATTTTAGTGTTATTAAATTGCTGATGGCGGCCTAGGCAGCCTTACCACAGTCTGCGTTTTGCTGGAGATAGACCACCTTCTCCAGGGCCATGCAGAACTGCTTCTCAGTACGCACATGTGTAGGACACCATTAGGTGAGGAAGTAGGAATCAAATTAATTTTTTTTTAAGATTTTATTTATTTGATAGAGAGAGACACAGCAAGAGAGGGAACACAAGCAGTGGGAGTGGGAGAGGGAGAAACTGGCTCTCTGCCGAGCAGGGAGCCCAATGCAGGTCTCGATCCCAGGACCCTGGGATCGTGACCCGAGCTGAAGGCAGACTCTTAACAACTGAGCCACCCAGGCGCCCCAAGAATCAAATTAATTTTAAAAAGCAAGGTGTGAGAGGAAGATCCTGGGCAGGTTTCCTTTCTGGCAGTAGGACAGACCAGATGTTTAGAACTCTTCCTAGGACAGGGTGTGGAATATGCTAAATAAAGTTTGGGGGGAAAAATGTTACTTGAATCTGAACTGGCGGAAAACTAAGGAAATTCTCAGAATCAGAAACCAAAAGGATGCAGGAGCCAGTGTTTGTTCATCTTTTGGCCTAGAGCTTGGATTTTAGTGGGCCACACATACAGGGGAGAGTAAGAAACAAAACCTAGGCCCAAGTAGGGTCAAAGTTTGGAATGCAGAGACTTCCTCCCCAAAACAGAACTCCAAAAGATCACACCCCAAGTGAACGGGGGAAAAGCCTACTCTACTGGAGAGATCTGGTCTCAACCTTGGTTGTAGCGGGGAAAAGGAGGCAACACGGCCTCCTAGGGAATTTCTAACTACAAGCCACGTATCTGTGGCTTCAGGGTCCAAATCTACTACCTGTGTGGCCTGAAAAAAAACCCAAACAGAAAATTAAAGTAATCAGGTCATTAGGGGCCCAGGTACCTGGCAGAGGCAGATCCAAATGGTCTCTGAAGAGGTATACTTTGACTCTAAACCCCAAGGAACTTTCACAGATAAAGTCCCAAGGCCCATACATTCATCATAAATGTGTCCTATATGTTAAAGAACTTTTTAAAGGATATTAAAAAGTGTGGCAAGGAAATAAGATACTTTCAAAAGTAACCAGATATATTTGAAAAACCACCACCAAACTTCTAGAAATGAAAAATATAATCATTGAAAGTCATAACTTAGCATAGAGATCCAACAGCAGGTTAAAACAAAGCTGAAGAAAGAATTAGTGAATTGGATGATAGAACTGAAGGAATTACCATAGAATGTGGCACAGATTTTAGAAGCTGGAGTGTAGAAGTTATATGTAGAATGTTTAATCAGGGTTCCAAGTGAAGGTAATAGAAAAACTGTGTCCTTTTTCCCTAAGTAACATTTTTAGTTCTGTGTGTTACAGACTTTCTTCTACACCGTGCTTTTTCCAGCATTCTGTATATGAGGTTCATCCATGCAGATATGTTCATTTTCACTGCTCTGTAGCAGTCTGTCATGTGACTATAGCTCAAGTTATACATCTATTATGTATCTGTTTATATTTATTTACATATCTGTTATATAGCTATATATCTATTGTTGATGGATGTTTGGGTTCTTTCCAGTTTGGGGCTATCACGAATGTGTATTTGGTCACTCTGGTACATATCTCCTGATTTAAGAGTTTCTCTAGGGTGTTTGCCTGGGGATAGAATTACCACATTATAGGACACACGGACTGCTGAGTGAACAAGCAAGTCATAGGAAAATGCATAGAGTAGGATTCCTTTTAAATAAAAATCAAACCAGGGGCTCCTGGGTGGCTCAGTGGGTCAATTAGTATCTGACTCTTGGTTTCAGCTCAGGTCATGATCTCAGGGTCATGAGTTCAAGCCCCAAGTCAGGTTCCGCACTCAGTGTGGAGTCTGCTTAAGACTCTCTATTAAATAAATAAAGTCTTTAAAGGAAATAAATAAAGATCAAAACATATGTACTTCACATTATACTGTTTAAGGATGCCTTCATAGGGAGTTTTAAAAAAAAATAAGCATTCTCCTGAATTCTGTGTTTATCTTGAGGTGGGAAGCAGGGAGGGTGGAGATGGAGTTAGGGCAGAATACAAAGGAGATTTCAAAGGTACTGATAACGTTCCTTAAGCTAGTCCTTAAGTTGGGTGGTAGATACGTGGGCCATTGTTCTTATTCTTTAAACCATTCATATCTGTTTTGTACTCTCATAGGTATAACAAATAATATTTTCACAATTCACAGGCTTTGCCATCAGCCCCAAGTTCAAATCCCTGCTCTCTGCCATCCATTAGCAGTGTGACTGGGGTCAAGACATTTGACCTCTCGGAGCCTTGGCTTCCCATGTGTAGAACAGAACTAGTAACTGCCTCATATGATTGCTGTGGACGCAAAGTCCAATAAGAGGCAGAGTGTCTGGTTGGAAGGCATCACCGATATTTGAAGATGTTTTTAAAATACCTCCCAACTGGCACCTGGGTGGCACAGTCGGTGGAGCGTCCGACTCTTGGTTTCAGCTCAGGTCGTGATCTCAGGGTCATGAGATCGAGCCCCACATCAGGCTCGTGCCCAGCCGTGGAGTCTGCTTGAGATCCTCTCTCCCTCTCCTGCTGCCCTTCCCACTTTTGCTCTTTGTCTCTTTGTCTTTGTCTCTCTCAAATAAATGAATCTTAAAATAAAATACCTCCCAAGCCACAAATACACTGTACCGTGCAACTGTGAGGTCAGGGTCCAAGCAGCTGCAACTGAATGGCATTGTGGGCTTAGGCAGGGATGGCTTTCTAGAAGGAGGGGGGTGGAGTGTGAGGTTCTGGGGTTCACGCAGTAGCGAGTTCCAGACGAGGCCTGCACAGGAGGCCCCTCTGTGGGTTCCAGAAGTGTGTTACATGGCAGGGCCCTTCTCCCTTGCTTTCTGCCACGGGAGAACAGAGAGGAGGAGGTCAAAGGGTCATTGCAGCCTTTGTGATGCTGTTCCCAGGAGCTCCTGCCCAGAGGCCTGGACATCAAACAGGAGGAGCTGGGGGACCTGGTGGACAAGGAGATGGCTGCCACGTCAGCTGCCATCAAAACTGCTACGGCCAGAATCGAGGTATGGAAGCATCTGGCACGTCTCCTAAAGCGAGGCTCTTGCAGCTTCCCCATGGTGACATTGCCCACTGGATGTCTCTGACTTGTTCATGAAGGCTACCGAGGCCCCTTATGAGCCCAACCAAAACCCAAACTCCACAGGATCCCTGAGGATAGAAAATGAGTAGCCCCTCACCTACTTTGGTGTCGGTTCATCCTGCGTCATACTTCCAGGCTGACCACTTGCTAGTTGTGTCCCTTGGAATAGGTCGTTCCACGAACCTCACTAAGGTCCCGTTTCTGCATGATGGGGCAGTGGTAATAGTACCTGCCTCGGAGGGGTGTTGTAAGAGTTGAAGGAGATAATGCACATTTTTCTCAGTGGCAGGCACCCGTGAAATCAGCAGACATGATTGTCCCAGGGAAAAGCTGAGTGGGCGGCATTGGAAAGGTCCCATAGCGCTCCTTTGGTGGAAGACTCGGGCTGCCTGCCTTGGGGCGAGTACCTGCTGCTGGGACCTGGGATCTGCTGCCCCCTGTTGGCAGGGTGCCATAGCTCCCAGAATTCTGTGCACACGTCCGCCTGGGATGGACACTCACAGATGGTAGAGCCAGCCTGCTGGGGCTGCTTCCCACTGAAGAGATCAGAAGTCTGGATTCTTTTCCCGACTCACCAGGATGTGGATGGGCCCTTTCTGGATTTGGGTTTCTCAGCTGCCACAGGATGTTGGACACAAAGTGTCTCAGGATGCCAGTGAGCGCTCCAGTACCCACCATGTATTGAGAAACCCTGCTTCTTTTTAACAGGAGATGCTCAGCAAATCCCGAGCTGGAGACACAGGAGTCCAGTTGGAGGTGAACGAAAGGTCAGTCCGAGCCGTGTGGGGCCACCTCGAGGTGATCAGATGAGTCTCCCCTGCAGTGAATTATACTAATTAGAACAGTAGCAGTCATGGGCAACGGATGAGTCTGTGTAGTTGTCGACAACGGTGTTCTTGATGATAATATTGCCGTTGCATTTTAGGGGAAGAGAAACCCCGAGAATCATCACATAACTGTCCCCAGTCAAGTCTCCCTACTCACGTGCCTTTCCGTGAAGGTGTATTTCCTCCGCCTTTCCCATCCCGGGTTTGCCTGTATTTAGGCCTGAAAAAGAGAACAGACTCCTTCATTGTTCTTGGTCTCTCTTCTGTGACCCTAACTTTTTTTTTTCCTCCTAGGATCCTTGGTTCCTGTACAAGCCTAATGCAAGCTATTCAGGTCCTGATCGTGGCCTCGAAGGACCTCCAGAGAGAGATAGTGGAGAGTGGCCGGGTAAGCATGGGTGAGGACCCCTGGACAGGTCATTCACAGACTCCCAGTTTACCGAGAGGCTATACCTACTCAATACACTCGTCCACGTTCAGCAAAATCCACGGGTGCTGCCATCTCGTCCTGGGTGTGCATCTGAGGGTGCAGCTGCTTCTCATGGCCTAGCGCAGATGCCCACGGGAAGAAGCTGGGGTGCTCCCAGGTCCCCAGAGGGCAGTCAGCCTCAGCCTCCAGCTGCAGGGTCATTAACCCAGGCAACATCATTGGAACCTGCTCTGGAAACCCCGTGTGCATTGCAAGCCTGGACCCTCAGAGGTGGAAGGGAGAGCTTTTGAAAAATTGGCCAAATCAGAGGGGCCGGCCTGGTTGCTGACCTTTCCTAGTGAGTGCGGCCATGTCTCCTTCCCGCAGCAGAGTCTGCTGACAGTTATTCACAGACTCTGCCCCAGTCTCTGGTCGACGTGCTCACTGGGCTTTCTCCCTCCTCTGCTTGTGTGTTTCCTTCTCACACCCTGTGTGCAGCTGTAACTCAGGGGACAGAGGCCCAGTGAGGGATTCCGGACCTGAACACTATCCTTCAAAGAAGGCAGCCATATCTGCTTTAGTGGTGGTGCTTTTTATCAGTCCAAGAGGGGATGTTTTCTATCCCCAAAACAGAGAGAGGGACCGAGCAAGGAGCACCTGTGGCTTCCAAGACTATCAGATACTTCCAAAGCATGAAGGCATTTTAAAATTCCAAGGAGAAATAATTTGCTTCAATTATTCACTGAGTACTCTTCTCTTTTGGCAAATCGTGGCGAGCGGTTAGGCTCCTCTCGGATCACGTTGTTCCTGTGTGCACGTGGATAGATAGAGATTCTTATATATACAACATGGAAATGTGATATAAGAGAAATGCTACGGGCTTTGGAGTCAGAAACGTCTAGGATTTACTTCCACTTATCTCCTGCACGAACTGGGGAAGAGTATCTTTGCTTTTCTGAGTCTTCGTTTGCTCGTCTGTAAAATGGGGTGATAATGCTTACGTCTTGGGGTTGGTGTGAGGTCCGTATGGGAGTAATAGACATAAAAGCAACTGGGGCATAGGAGGCCCTTGAGAAAAAGCTAGTCGTTACTACCTTTCACTTCCTCAGGGCACAGCATCACCTAAAGAGTTTTATGCCAAGAATTCCCGATGGACGGAAGGACTCATCTCGGCCTCCAAAGCCGTGGGCTGGGGAGCCACTGTCATGGTGTAAGTGTCTGTCACTCCCAGGGCTCCTCAGCCCCACCCCCAGTTCCATCAACCCATCCCAGACAGCAACCGAGGGCAAACAGTCTGCCCCTTGGAAATGAACTGTTGGTAGGGAAGTCAACGGGACTGAAAGTTGGAAAGGGAGCCTGGATCTCCTGGGGCTGCACAGGGATGGGCCGGGCCGGCCGTGCTCTCTGGAGGCGGGATCATAAGGGGTTGCAGCTGTCCGGGACATAATTTGTCTCGTCCCTTTCTGACTACCAGGGATGCAGCCGATCTGGTGGTGCAAGGCAGAGGGAAATTTGAGGAACTGATGGTGTGTTCGCACGAAATCGCTGCCAGCACAGCCCAGCTTGTGGCTGCCTCTAAGGTAGGACCTGCACCAGACTCTCCAGGGCACTGTAAGGTCCGGCGAGGCTGCAGACTACTGGGACGGCGGAGCCTGCCCCAAGAACAGATGATTTATCCAGGGTCCAGGTAGATGAGGTCCCAAGTTAAAATTCTGCCTCTCAAGGGTCCCCTCCTCCCCTCCCCTGAGAGCCTTTCCTCCGCCCAGCTCGCCACACGGGCTCTCCTCTCGGCTCTCAGCGCTTTTGTGACAAGTGGCCTTTGAGGGTCCCAGCCATGCCGACCTCCGATTAGCAATCCGGGTATTCAAGGAGCACTCAAATAAGGAATGTGTCAGCGCCATGAGCTGGTTCCCTGGCTCGGCTCTGAGGTTCCTGAAGTCTCCAAATTTGAACCATTGCCCCCAACTAATCGTAATACAAAGCTTGTTACCAAAATCTGTCTGTGAGTTTTATAGTACTCTGGGGAGCGTCCTTATCATCCTTATTTATTGTTGTCCCAAATTAGTGTCCACAACGAGAACAGTTTATCACAAGAACTGATAAAGCTAGAGTCTGAGGCTACCAAGCAAATAAGCCAGGAGTAATTTTTCATATTAGAGATACGCCAAGAGTTGACCCTATAAGAGCATTTTTTAAAGATTTATTTAGGACGCCTGGGTGGCTCAGCCTTAGGTTAAGCGCCTGCCTTCGGCTCAGGTCATGATCCCAGGATCCTGGGATCGAGCCCCACATAGGGCTCCCTGCTCCGCGGGGAGCCTGCTTCTCCCTTTGCCTGCCACTCCCCCTGCTTGTGCTTTTGTGTGTGTGTGTCTCTCTCTCTGACAAATAAAATCTTTTTTAAAAAATTTTACGTATTTATTTGAGAGAGAGAAAGAGAGAGAGCGTGCACATGCCCAAGTGGGAGACGGGCAGAGGGACAGGGAGAGAGAGAGAATCTTCAGCAGACTCCCCACTGAGCACAGAGCCCGACATGGGGCTCGATCTCACGATCCTGAGATCATGACCTGAGCCAAAAGCAAGAGTCCGACACTCAGCCGACTGAGCCACAACACACGCCCCTTATAGGAAGCAATTTGTAAGAAGTCGACTAGTGACCCCTAGTGATCCCGTATGTTTGTTAGGAACCATTGGACCAACTTCTTTGACTCTGTCCTTGCCGCCATGTGCTGTGTGAACCTGACTCTGCTTGGTCCTGGCAGGTGAAAGCTGACAAGGACAGCCCAAACCTGGCCCAGCTGCAGCAGGCCTCCCGGGGGGTGAACCAGGCCACCGCCACTGTCGTGGCCTCCACCATCTCGGGCAAATCCCAGATTGAGGAGACAGGTAGCCGCCCCGAAGCACTGCTTTCCATATCCATCCTGTCCAGCTAGTCTCTATGTCCCCAGTTTCCCACAACTCCGTTTCCACATTCTCTCTCATTCATCTTTTCTACGTGCGTGCTTACTTCCTCGAAAGGGGGGGACACCACGTACACATGCTGTTTCTGTCACCATAGCAATAGGCCTTAAGGTCGATTTTTCATGTAGCGATTGCTCTGGATTCAAAGACACGACTCTTCTGGGCTGGGGGGTAGGGGCGCGCCCAATCCTCGTTACCCTGTCAGCGCACTTCCTCCCCGTCTATACATCAGTGACTTTCACATGTGTTTTGGGAACTAGCGAGCATTTCAGCAGAGTGCTGGTATCATACGGCCGCCTCTCAGGCGAGAGAGTCGGCCAGGGTGTCACCTGACAAGACCTTCCCTCCGCCCTTGCAGACAATATGGACTTCTCCAGCATGACACTGACCCAGATCAAACGCCAGGAGATGGATTCCCAGGTAGGATCCCCGCTTCCACGTCTGTTCCATCGGTTGCCAGTGACATCGATCCCAAGTCTGATCCCCATGGAGAGAAGCCAGTAGGGGAGAGACTTGGGGAGGAAACACACACAGATGGACCCAGTAGCCCAGGCATGAATGTAAATGACACTGGAAGGGACAGTGGCGGTGGAGACAGACGATGGGTTAAGTTCAGAATCTTAACTGTGGCTCACTGGTCTCGGACTGGTGTTCCCCTCACCGTTACCATCAGGGATCTCCTAGCAGACATCAACTAGTATTTAATGTCTTACGATGGATGATTTTTTTTTTAAGTCGAGTTGACACACACTGTTACATTACTTTCAGGCATACATGCAATGGTTTGACAATTCTGTGCATCATTCGGTGCTCGCCACGTTAAGTATAGTCACCGTCTGTCACCATGCAACGTCATAACAATACTGTTGACTATATTCCCTATGTTGTACTTTTCATCCCCATGACTCACTCATCTGGTAATGTACCTCTTCATCCCCTTCACCTGTTTCACCCATTCCTCCACCCCCTCCCCCTCTGGCCACCCCCAATTCTCTGTATTTATGAGTCTGTTTCTGTTTGGTTTTGGTTTTTGGCAATTTTTTGAAAACTTCTGATATGAATTCTTTGTGTATGACCTTGGTTTAAAAAAGAAAAATCGATTCACTGAGAACCCATCAAAGGCAATGCCATTTCTCCCAGTTCGTAAAGTTAAGGCATGTGGAGAAATAGGAATCAGTGGGATCCTGAAAAAAGATCTGACATCCTTGTTCTAGAATTACTGGTCCCAGTCTTGGGGTAAAGTCCAGATTGAGAATGTGAAAGTCTCTGTGGGGGTCACTTGGCACTTTTAGGAAAAATCACATCAGGTGCGAGTCCCTGCCATCTACACTGTCTTGCTTACTGGGCTCATCCAGTCCCGCTTGACTGCAGATTCCATCTATATGCTGATAAGTACCAGATTCTTCTCCCCGGCCTCGATCTTCTCCTTGAGCTCTGTGCTTGTCCAACTGCCTACTTGATCTCTCCACTTGATGCCAAATACGTCTCCAACTTAATGGGTCCAAACCAGGGCTCCCGATTTCCCTCCCACCCAGATCTGCCCCTCTTCTTGTTTTCTCCGCCTCAGTAACTGGAACCCCCCACACCTGGGTGCTAAGACTTAGGAGTCATCCTTGGGTCCTCCCTTCCCACTCACCCTTCTACATCCAGTCCCCCAGCGGGTCCTGTCAACTCCAACTCTCCAAGCCTGAACCTTCCCCCTCTTTTCCATCTTCCTAACCCTGCCTGAGCTACCATCGTTTCTCTCCTGAACTACTGCAAAGGCAGCTTAACTGCAATGCATGCGAGGACTTGTTTCCAAGTGGTCCCATGGTGGGGCCGGGTGGTGGGGCAGTTGGGGGCAGAGAATAGGAAAGAACATTGCTGAGACAGGTCCAGCCCTGGGTTGACAGTTGGTGGAACTCGGTGAAAGGTCCATGATGGGGTTTGCCAGATCGTCTCCATCTTTCCGTATGGTTTTACATTTTCCACAATAAAAAATTTGAAAAGAAAAAAAAAAAGGAACCGCCTAACCACTCTCGCCCCACCCCAGAGTTTGTTCAGGTTCTACAGATTTTTAAAAGCATAAATGACAGCACGTCACATCTCTGCTTGAAATCTTCGAGTGGCTTCCCTTTCACACTTAAGAGTTAATATCCAAACTCCTGCCCCCAACCCTGGGGCCCTGGATGAAATGACCCTGGCCTGTTTCTCCATTCTCCTCTCGTGACCCTCTCCCCACTCATGCGTCGGCCACATGGGGCTCCTTTCTGTTCTTCCGATACCTCAAGCTCCCGCCTGCCTGAGTAGCATTTGCTGATCACCCTTGGCCTTTATCACGTGACCCTGTGTCATTTTCATTACGTTCTGATCTGTTCTTGTTCGTGAGTTTGTGTTTCCCCCCCTGCAAGGTAAGCAGGGACCTTGTCCGTCTGTGCACCACCGCGTCTCCAGCACCTGCCGCAGAGGCCGGGGTACATGATGGGTGCTCAGCAAACAATTCTTGAATTAATAAAATAATAACTAGTATTAGTACTAGTAAAATAACTAGAATTAATGAGGAGTAGGGGTAACCAGGAACCAGCCGTTTTCTTGGTAGGATTGTGCTTTTTCCTGTATGATGATAACCCTACGTTGTACCAGCCCCTCAGAGAGAATCATCTGAGCTGACTCTTGCCTGGATTTCCAGGAAAGCAGGATTGAAGCAGAAGGGGAACTGGATTGGAACACACCACACATATAGGCTAGATACCAGAGTTGCTTTCAGGTAGAGATTTCAGAGGAGCATGAGATGAGCCCTACACCCACTGGGGCTATAAAGCATCACCTCCAGGAGAGGGTCCCAGTGAGTAAACGGAAGAGCCACTGGGATAGACGGGTAAACAGGAGAGGATAGAGGAAATCAGCAGAGAAGGAGAGGGATTAAGTCAAAGTGAGACCATTGTCAGATTGCTGCTCAAAAGAAAATTCCACTCTTCCCACAGGTCAGGGTGCTGGAGCTGGAGAATGACCTGCAGAAGGAGCGTCAAAAGCTGGGAGAGCTTCGAAAAAAGCACTACGAGCTCGCTGGTGTTGCCGAGGGCTGGGAAGAAGGTGGGCCTCTCTGAGGGCCAGCACTGGCACCGAGAGGGGAGGGTGCGTGGAGGGCCTTCCCCTCAGACGTGACAGAATGAGGCGCCCTTCGGGTCACTGACTTCCCCCTCTCAACTCACAGAGCATGTTTCAGTTGTAAATAATGTTCAAGCCCCAAAACTGGCATAATTTGGGGTGAATTGAAAGCTTTTGTTGTCACCTCTCAAGACCTTAATGTTGACCAGTAGGCTCGTCACTCCCTCGCAGCCATTCCCTTCCAGGCCCAGTTAGCCTGGCGTGCATAGAGTTGAGTAGTGAACGAATGGATGGCGGTCAGTGAAGAGCCTGCAGATGGGGCGAGGGGATTACAAGCCTCAGTGACTGACTAGAATCAGCAGTGGGCAGCAATGGCCGCATGAGAGAAAGGGTCAGGGGCTAGAAATGGGGTACAGTGAGGGGATGATGGTGGGCCCACCAGCCCAGAGAGGCGTTATCACCCAGAGTCTGCTGCTTTCCCACGTGCCCAAAGCGGCCAACTTGATCATGACCAGGACTGCAAACTCTCATTGTCTTGACTGACTCTGGGAGCCAACCACAGATGGATACCAGTCATTCTGGGCACGTAACTCAGGGAGTAGATGGTTATGAGCGTGAGGTATTGGAGAGCCCAACATGGTGGCCGTTTTTGTTGGTGAAATGAATGCGCGCACACGTGTAGTGCTAGGAAGCAAAAATTATCATTGTCTTTCAGGAACCGAAGCGTCTCCACCTGCACTGCATGAAGCGGACACCGGAAAAGAATAGAGCCACGTCGACACCCCACACGTCCGAGTGTAAATCTTGTGGCCTGTCTGTGTGTGTGTTATTCGCCAGCCACGGCCTAAGCCCCGGGGGAGTCCCAGTGGCAGCCACACCACTCCCGTTGTCCAGTGCCAGGGACCCCAGTCACTGCCTTCCACAGAGGAGGGGGGGACCAGGGCCACCCCTCGCGGAGAGGACCTCCCTCCCCATCCTGCCTGCCATTAGACCCCCAGATGCTCGGCGGCCTTGTCCGAGGGGCTCGCTGTTTCCAAGAACCCTGGTGAGGGGCCACCTCACGCGTTTTCTTCTGTTTTCTCCTCAGCCTTTTCTGTTTCACCATCTGCACCAACTCGTGAGCGTCAGAGGGCTGGCGGGGCGCCAAGCCAGGACGCCGTCCTAAATCTGTGCCAACTGAACAGCGGGAGCGTCCTGGCCGAGCACGCTGAGGCAACTCTCCCCTCTCTTGGCAGTTCCATGGATTTCCCACTGCTTCTTATGGTGGTTGGTTGGGTTTTTGTTTTTGTTTTTATTTTCTTCTTTCAGCGTTCCCTCATAGAGCCAACTCTCCCAAAGGGAGCACCCCTGGAGCTCTGAGCCATCAGGGGCCCCTAACCACAGCAGTTAACAGCAATGGTGCTGCTCAGGCTTCTCCTTGGTGCTCCACACCAGCCTCCATGCTGAGTGTCCCGCTGAGCGAGTCTGGGGCAGCCGAGGCCACTCCCCAGAGGTGGGCACCGCGGCTCGGCCCCACTCTCCTCCAAGGGCAGAAGCAGAGCGAGTGCCTTTCCTTCCTAAAGCGAGAGCCCAGCTGAAAGCCTCTGACCGGGGGTAAAGAAGGCGGGAAAGGAGGGGTGCACACAACCCAGGCCTCAGGAGACCCCTTTCTTGGGAACTTCTGGTGCCCAGGCTGAAAAACCTTGTCATGTGCTTGAGTGTGCTGGGGAGAGTAGCCACCTTCTTACCCCAGAATGAATTTTCCGTGCCACCTCCCTTCAGGCCCAGGTGGGACCCTGAGAGGGAGCGCGTGAGGGCTTTTCCAACTCCTCTCTCCAACTGGCCGCCTGGGCATCCTCTTGAACCTGAAGAAGATAATTCCATGTTCTACCTAAGGGACAGACCCAGAAGATCAGGCAGATTTGCTCCCGGCAGGAAAGAACCCTGTGCTTGGTTGGGTACCTTTAATATTTATTACTAACCTCTGTTCGGCGGCGGCGGCAGCCTCCAGAAAGACGCTTTGAGCAATCAGGATTTGAGGTGTGGTGATGGTGGGGCTGCATGGCTGCCCCAGGTCATGAGTCTTCAAGAATCAGACACCAGGCCAACATGCTTCCCAGTCTGTTACTGGCCTAGACCCCGAGGCAAGCAGGTTCCTCAGAGCACCTGGGTCAGGGAAACCGAGAAAGGGAGACCACTGGCTCTGAGCCTTCCAGCCACACGTCCCGGGCCCTTGCTGCCTGGACAGGATGAGGACAGAGGGCACATTAACGGCTTCCTAGGGGCGGGCAGCCTGACAGCACTTGTCCACCTCCAGACGGACAGACCCCAGCATTTAAGTGACCTTCCGATCTTGGACAAACGGTATCTTCCTTCCTTATCTGTAGCAACTCCTAGGTAGAAGCCAACAAGCACTTCCCAGGACCTGTCCCACAGGAGCATTGCTAAGTGTTGCTATGTGATAGGTGGCGAGGTCCCTGTTTGATCACTGTGAATCAACCGCTCTCCTTCCCCCCCCACCCTCCCCCTCCCTCTCTGTGCATTTTCTAAGTAGGGCACTCAAAAAACACTCTCCCATTAGCTCAGATTCCAAGACTCAGACAGGTGATCACGTTGGGCTAAAGAGGGGTCAGCCGCAGAAGATAAGCGGTCTTACGCTTAACACTTCTTTGTGCTCAGCGTTTTTCCATCCGGGGCTCAGAAGGAGTGGTGCGTGGCGCCCCTGGCCCAGTTGTGCCAATTAAGCCAATCGGTGTGGTCTCAGAGTGGGTCAGCATTTCCACAGCGGACTAGTCCTCACTTCCAGAATCTCGGCCGAACTGTTGTGCTCCGAATTACCAGTGGTGAGAAAAATCTAGTATATTGGACCACACTGGGATTCTCTGAATAACGTTCCCTCTAAAAAGCCACAGTAATTTTTTAAATCTTTGCAGACTTCGCCTGAGTAATAAGACCATGAAGAAAGAGATTAAACAGGAACACAAGCTAATCCCATGTCACACAAGAAGTATCCGTCGGGGGTAGCGTAGTATTTGTCCTCGCTTGCCTTAGGAGCTGGCCCATCCTCTAGCCAAAATCAAATTGTCCTACCTTGGCTTTTCTCAAGTAAGGGTGTTTATACTTGGTGTGAAATACTTGATTCAAACAGGAATGACATCCTAAGGCTAAAAATGAACCTCATAGCCTTTTAAAGTAGTCACTGAGCATCCTGAGTGACTGAAGTCCCATGGGCCAGTGTAATTGGGTCACAGCAAGGCAGAACAACAAAAGATGGCTTAGGACTGATGAGAGGTTGAAAGACAGCCGTATCCCTTATTTAATTTTCTATACAGTTGCTCTAATATCTCTAGAGTAAGGGGGTATGTGTACATAATAAGGAAAAAAAAAGGTAGAAAAGACCTGCCTTTTGTGGGGTTCTTTTATATCTGAGTCAGGAGTTTAAATTAGACTGTAATTTAGATTGTTGCCTAGTTCTGCCGCTGACAGCAAGATCCCTAGGGTCCCACCTGAATCTAAGTCCCTAATCCAGTGGCTGGAAGAACCAAACATTGCCCAGAATGTCCTTAACGTTGGAAGTGTTTGAGCTGCCAAGTCAACACCAGGGTTAACCAGGTACCACGGGGGTCACAATGCATGTCGTTCATCCTCAGATTGGCTTGCTTCGGCCTCTCGCCGAAGAGGAGCTGGTCCTGAGCTTGCACCTGGGAAATGCTCACTTCTCGGCCAGCTCCTTAGTCTGGAGGGGTCTCCCGGCTCCACTTACCCTGGTCTTTAGCCACCGGTCAAGTTCTTGCTACCTTCTACCACCTTTGCAAGTGTCTGGAAATCCTTCCTGCCAATGAAAGCCTTCGATCCTGGCATTGGCCTTTCAACCGGACCGGCTCTGGCCTGTCTCCGCCGTCCTCGGTCCCCCGGAGACCACGCTGTCTGTAGCCTAGACAGCCACCCCTGCGGGCCCACCAGCCTTCACCGCAGATGCCCCTCCGTCTCCCAGGGTCAGACCAAATGCAGGATCAGCAACCCAAAGTGGTGGCACAGCCTCTCGCCCCCAGGAGCCAAAGCAACGGGAAATCATGGGTTAGATGCCATTGGGTCCGATTCTGAGAGTAGATCATTTCCAGACATGTCTTTCAGGTGACCCTCAACTACCTCAGTTTGAAGGCCCTAAATGAAGCTGATTACTACTCCTAGGGACAAACCGAGGGGGTTCCGATAAATCTTGCTGATAACTTATAACAAACTCTCACATTTAGGTTCGCAGGGATAGGTTGGGTTTGTTTTTCTTCTGTTCTGTTTTTAACCTCCCCCCCCCCACCCAGTTTTCCATTAGAATAGTTCTTAGAAATGGATTTCATTTTTCACTGAGTGCCTACCTTCCCAGGGCAGGTAGCGACAGGCTCTTATTCCCTTCCAACAATACTTTTATTATGGTATTAAGACCTTTCTTTGTATAATACATTGCATCTGTGTTTTCAATTTTTCAAATAAATATTTCAACCTGGCAATGGAGAACGGTGGTGCTAACTGACCATCCAACATAGTTTTGGGGTCAGGGTTCCAGTGAAAAGCCTACACTTCTCTCCTGGGGTTCACCGAATCCCACCTAACCTCTGCACTTCTGGGAGGAGATCTTAAAGATAGGAATACTTGTGAGGAATACAGCTGCTGGGGCGCCTGGGTGGCTCAGTTGGTTAAGTGACTGCCTTCAGCTCAGGTCATGATCCCAGAGTCCCGGGATCGATTCCCACACCAGGCTCCCTACTCAGGGGCAGTCTGCTTCTCCCTTTGACCCTGCCCCCTCTTGTGCTTGCTCATGCTCTCTCTCTCTCTCTCTCTCAAATAAATAAAATCTTTAAAAAAAAAAAAAAAAGGAATACAGCTGCTATAGAGAACCTGGTTTGACTCCTCAGTCACATTCCGTCCCCTGTACCCTCTCCTGTCCTTGGGAATGATCGAACAGAACATGCCAGAATGGTCAGTATTGTCATTTACCTTGACGCCCAGGTCTGTGCATAAAATCTGGCGTCTCGGGCTATGGATACAACTTTCTCCACCATCAAGATGCAAAAGGAACCTGTCACCTTAAAACTGGATGGGACAACTGCTGCTCAGGGACAGAAGATGCCAGTCATAAGGGGATTCAGAACAAGCCAGTCCCAGCTACCACAGGATCTGCAGGGGGAGCTGATGAACGGCCGGGGCTGGTTGCACGGAAACTTCACCAGCGGCATTATCTGCAACCTCGCACTGCTGGTGCGTGAAGCCAAGGGGACATCTGAGGGAGGGAGGTGGGTGGGGAAGGCCCAAGGATGATAAGTGAGAGAACTACCCAAATGACTCATCAAGTAAGGAGAGGACTGCCCAGTGGGAAGATGATCTGGATAAACACAGAAATGGGGAATGCTTGCCTACAGCTGGGGTTTTCTGCTCCCTGCAGCAGAATGCAAGGGTGAGCCTGTTGCATCTGAAGAACCACTGATGAGACAATGGACAGACCTTGGTCACAGCTCTCTCTTTTTTTAAGATTTTATTTGAGAGAGACAGCACAAGCAGGGGGAAGAGCAGAGGCAGAGGAAGCAGACTCCTGGCTGAGCAGGGAGCTGGATGCAGGGCTTGAACCCAGGACCCTGAGACTGTAACCTGAGCTGAAGTCAAACGCTTAACCGACTGAGCCCCCCAGGCACCCTGGTCACAGGTCTCTTACAGATCACTCCAGGGCTCAAGTGTGAAGCTGAGGGGTCCAGAAAGCCAGGCAGAGGACTGCCTTGAGCTTTGAAGTGCTTTCCAGGACCCGGGTCTGGCCTGGGGCAGCTGTGCCACCCGGCAGGGCGACTCTCCCAGGTGTACCCCAGCCCTCAACTCCCCCACCTGCACATGGCCTTGACCAGATGCCCCAGAGGCTCTGGTACTCACACCCGAGAGGTCTTCCCAGCATCCTGTGGCCAGGCCCCAGTTCTAGAACGCAGCTTGGTTGGCTGGTCACTGGCCAGCAGAGCATTGTAAGGATTCGTGAGATTAGGCCACTAGAATGATACGCATTGAGGGGCGGGAGTTAGGGTTTATACAGATGGACCAAATTTGCTTGGGGCGTAGGGGTGACCCTGCCAAGGTAAAAAGGAACAAAGGCTTGGAATGGCCAAGGGGGGAGGACAGCATAGCAGAAATCTAAGCTGAGGGCACAGAGCTGAGGCGTGTTCCGTACTGTTGTCTCAAGTGAGTTCATCTTGTCCACCGTGGTTGTCCTGAGTCTCTAATGCGTTCCTGAAGGTACAGTAGGTAGGCCTGTCAGCATTTTGGGGTGAATGAATGATTTCTCTTTTTGCACTGCATTCTTAAGTTATACACACATTTTGTGCATCCATTCATTGTGTGAGCACTAAAATTTTCAAAGATGAAGACATTCTGTTCCTCACCCTCAAAAGTTGCATGCACACATCATGGGTCATCAGAGGTCTGTCCTGTCGGGCACTGGGAACACAGTGGAGAGCAGAAACAGACCCACCCTTCTGGAGGCTAGTCAGGGAAACAAGTAGGGTAATCAAATAATCACAAGAACAAATTTATAACTCCAGTTGACCCTTGAAGGACACGGGTTTGAGCTGCGGGGGTCCACTTATATGTGGATTTTTTTTCCCCATAAATATGGTCAGTACTATAAATGTATTTTAGGAGTTCCTTAACATTTCCTTTTCTCTAGCTACTTTATTGTGAGAATATAGAATGTAATACATACCCAAAATATGTGTTCGCCGACCGTTTATGTTGTTGGTCCTGCTTCTGGTCAACAGTAGGCTATTAAGTTTAGGGAGAGTCGAAAATTACACGTGGATTTTCAACTGTGTGGGGGGTCATTACCCTAAACCCCCACATCGTTCAAAGGCCAACTGTATGTCTAGAGGGAGCGCAATAACAAAATGCTCTGAGAGCATGGGAGGACAGTTATAGGAATGCCTCCTTGATAAACTGAGAGCTGAACTAAGGTACAGAGTGTCAGGGGGTGTTAACTGAGCAACAACTAGGGAGGGAAAGCTCATTCTCAGTAGCAGGAGTTGCATGTGCAAAGGCCCTGGGGGCCATTAAAGGAATTGAAAGGCCAGTACAGCCAGAGCCCAGACAGTGGTTCAAGATGAGTCTGGGGGTGCCTGGGTGGCTCAGTCTGTTGAGCATCTGACTCTTGGTTTCAGCTCAGGTCGTGATCTTGGGGTCGTGGGGTCAAGCCCCACATGGGGCTCTGTGCTCAGCGCAATCTGCTTGGGATTCTTCCCCTCTTCTTTTCCCTCCACACACCCCCACCCCCGGACGCGCATGAATATTTGAATATTATTTATTCAAATAAATAAAATAATTAAATATTTTTTTAAAATAAGATGAATCTGGACAGAGAGGCAGGAGCAGATCCATGCAGACAATGGAAAGCGGCTGATGGGCTTTAGGCAAAGAGATGTCAAAACCATACTTGCATTTTGAACAGACCATTCCATTTGCAGTGTGGAGAACAGACCAGAGGGCAGGCAGCAAGAGTGGGTGCAGTTGAGTAGGAAGCTCCTGCTGCAGTCCAGGCAGAGCATGGTGGGAGATAAGACAGTGGCGGTGGTGGACATGGAGAGAAATGACAAGCCGGAAGCACGCGTAAAAGGCAAAATATTCGGGCCTCGGTTTCAAGAGAGGAGTCCCAGGTTTCTGGCTTGTGGAACCGGTGGGGTGCCATCCACTTGAGAGAGACACCACAGGAAGAGGGCCAAGCTTGGCACAGATACGTCCTCAGCTGAGTTGCCTCTGAGCATCCAGGTGAAGATACTAGGTGGGCCCTGGAGCTCAGAGAAGTTAGAGGCGATTGGAATTTCATGGTAACTGGAACCAAAGCTGAGATGGCCAAGGCAAGGGCGTGAGGAAAGGAGAGGGTCCAGCACTGAGGCATTTCGGTATTCAAAACAGCCAAGTATAGCAGGCTACGCTTGGCAAGGACCTTTGAAAGGGCAGCTTGAGAGGTAGGAGGAAAATCGGGTGAATTGGCACTTGAAAACGAAGGGGGACGTGTTTCAAGGAGTGACACGAGATCATGCCAATACTGCTGTTTTGAGTGCGAGTTACCAGCAGATGCTATAGGAGCTGTTGAGATCACTCCCAAATGGGAAGATCGGGAAAGGCTGCATTTGAACTGTAACTGATCCATAAAGGACAGATCAGATTTCAAAAGGTAGAAATTAGGGACGAGGATATAGCAGAAACAGGGAGATGTCACGAAAGATACAAATACGAGGAAGCGAGGTTAGGAAAACAGTTATACTCTGGTTTGGTTAAAGCGTCGACTGTGTGAGCAGAGAAGTGGGAGATGAAGCTGAAAAGGTAAGTTGTAGCCGAACTAAAGAAAATTTTGACTCCCGGGCTGAGAAGTTTTCATTTTGTTCCCTAGTGAGCCATTGACAGGTCCTAGGTAGGAAGATGGACCCGCCTCTCAACCTCACCTCCTGGGTTGACCCAGGCAGCCCGGCCAACTGAAAGCACTTTATTGTCACCCCACAAGATCCTCCACACTCCCCCATTGATTTACTTATTTTTAAGTCATCTCTACACCCAATGGAGGGCTCAAACTCACCACCCCAAGATCAAGAGTCACATGCTCTTCTGACTGAGCCAGCTCCTATTCAAAGGAAAGGGAGGTTTGAGGTGATAACTTTGGGAGGTGATGACATCAAGAGAAGTGTTTTTAAGAAAGATGGAAGCACGGGGTGCCTGGGTGGCTCAGTCGTTAAGCGTCTGCCTTCAGCTCAGGTCATGATCCCAGGGTCCTGGGATTGAGCCCCGCATCGGGCTCCTTGCTCCGCGGGAAGCCTGCTTCTCCCTCTCCCACTCCCCCTGCTTGTGTTCCCTCTCTCGCTGTGTCTCTCTCTGTCAAATAAATAAAATCTTAAAAAAAAAAGAAAAGAAAGAAAGAAAGAAAGAAAGAAAGAAAGAAAGAAAGAAAGAAAGAAAGAAAGATAGATGGAAGCATGCTTCAGAGCTAAAACAAAGTCAGAGGAGGTAGAGATTGAAGTATGGCAGAAAGAGGAGGAAGGCTGTAGCACATTGCTTGAGATGTGGATCCATTCATTCCTCCCACAAATTCTTATTCCACGTCCACCCTGTTGAAAGGCACGAGGGCTACAGGCCAGGGACACGTCTGCCCTCCGGGAGCTCGCAATCCTGCGGGGCAACTGGCACGGAACCAGTGGGAGGCAAGACCCAAAAGGTGCATGAAAAGGAGGACACAGCAAAGGAGCTAGTACGTTCAAGGAGGTCAGGAGAAGCTCCCATGAGCAAATGACATTTAAGCTGAAACCTAAAGAATAAGTAAAAGTTGGCATGGGGGGGGAGCACCTGGGTGGCTCAGTCAGTTAAGCACCTGACTTCGGCTCAGGTCATGATCTCAGGTCCTGAGATGGAGCCCCACGTCAGGCTCTGCACTCAACGCAGAGTCTGCTTGTCCCTCTACCTCTAAATTTTTTAAAAATTTAAAATTTAAAAATTTAAAATTAAAATTTAAAAAATTCAAAATTTTAAAATTTTAAAATTAAATTTTAATTTTTAAAAAAATATTTAAATTTTTCTAAAATTAAAAAAAATCTTTAAAAAAAGTTGGCAGTGGGGGAGGGAAAGGGGAAAAATACTCCAGGCAAAGCTAATGGCAGTGAGAGAAACTTTGGAACACTGATCATGACAGATGCTTGTGCTGACAGAGGGTGGCCAAAGTGAGTGCCAAATCATAGAAGGTCTTGAGTGCCATTGGAAGGATTGGAGGCTTTATGGTGGGGATCGTAAGCAGGGGTGTGATGTGACACTAGCTATCACCTCTCATCTAAATAGCCTCGATAGGCTTCCCGATCTCCCACCTACCCAGCTCTGCCCCCTGCCAAACCATTCTCATTCTGCCGCTAGAGTAACCACCATTCCTAAAGTTACGTCTGCTCTTGTTACCCTCCCTTAAAACCTTCCAATGGCTTCCTATTGCTTTTGTTAAATTGAGGTGAAATGCACATAAAATTAACCATTTAGTGCATATTGGACATTCACACTGTCATGCAACCACCCCTCTATCTGGTTCCCAAACATTTTCATCTCCCCAGAAAGAAGAAAACCTCTTATTAGCAGTCACTCCCTACTCATTCTTCTCCGCAGCCCCTCAGATCTGTTTCTGTCTCTATGCAACAGTGTATGACAGATGGCTTTATAAGCCAGTGAGGAAATTATGGGATATCTAAACACTCAAAAAGTTAAGTTTTATGGATACATATATATTTAGGTGTATACAGAAACAAAATTTATGGTAGTAGCTCCTTCTAGGGAAAGCGGGGGCGGGGGGGGCGTGCCACGAGGACAGGGAACAAGGAAATTTCATTTTTATCTGGACTGTTTTCTTTTGACAGGGTTTGGGACATGCTGATATTCAATATGGCACTTTGGCATACTGAATATCCGAAGCTGAGGGAAACTGAGAAATGGCATGTACAGGAAGGACTTTCTGACCTTCCTCTGAAGCAGGTCATGTGAGAGGTACCCTCCTTATCCTGGAGGAAAGGAATAGCCTTATCTCCAGGTGAGGGATGCTGAGAAAAATCTGAACAGGCCATCCCCGCTGTTTCCCCAAGTTTGCTCACACTTTCCTTCATCCGGTCACATTTTTCCATGACTCTCCATTCGTCATCAAACCTAGCATAAAAAACACTCAGGTTTGGGGCACCTGGGTGACTCAGTCGGTTAAGCATTTGACTCTTGGTTTCGGCTCAGGTCATGATTTCAGGGTCATGGGATCGAGCCCCGCGTCAGGCTCTGTGCTCAGCAAGGAGTCTGCTTGTCCTTCTCCTTCTGTTCTGCCCCCCACTTGTGCTCTCTCTCTCTCTCTCTCAAATAAAATAATAATAATAATAATAAAACCACTCAGGTTTAACTGCTTCTTTAGGTCTTCCCTCATCAAGAACATAGACAGTAGAGGGAAAAAGACCTTTTCCTCCCTTGCAGTTTCTGGCAACCACAAAGGGATGGCTGGGATACCTCACTTGCTCCAGAGCAAGTAGATGTGGTGAAATCATTTACTAAAAGTAGAATGGGATTGAGTGGCAAGTTTGTGGCAGACTTTAGGAAGTTTGGGGGAAATGCTGTAGTTAATATGACAGCAAGGTCACAGAATGGATGTAAGAACTTCCAGTCTGCAGTAGGAGCCCAGTGCCATTAGAAAGCATGCATTTATGGAGGAGTGATGGCACCATTCTTTGTTTTTCAGCAGCGACGTTTAGAATCTCTGCAGCCAGACTGGAGAAAAGACACAGCTTGGTTTCGCAAGGGATGGAGATTGGCCAAAAGGGCAAAGAGAAAACTCACTTAAGTGAGAACTGAAATGATGGGTCATGATATCCAAGCTATTTGGGAAAGGAAGAGAAGCCAGAGAGCTGCTGGTTAGAGCCAGAAAGACCCTACAGGCTGGAATGAGGATGAGAAGTGCATTTGTAGAAGAACTGGAGGAATGTGAACTATGCCCAATAAAATGAAGGGGCAAGAGAGGTGACAAAATCAGTTCGGGGTAGGAGAGAGGAATTTCGGAGTTTGACACCTCCCGCCCCGGCAAAGGGCTTTTCTTTAATGCTGAGACTGGTAGAACAGGTGTTAGCTGCTCAGTTTTAGCCAGGCCTTGGGACAGAATGATTGTGAGGGGTGGTGGGGCGGGGGGTAGGAAACACCCGTTAGCAACTGTTAAAAAAAAAAAAAAGTGCCCTTTGGGTCTGGTGCCAATCTAAATGTGCCATTCTCCAGGCAGTCTTTACAAAGGTCTGGGGAACTTACAAGGGAACAAAACAAAAACCAAAGGACTAACCATGGGAAAGCTCCAGCTACGGACAGGCGCTCAGTTTCTCGGGGGTCCCAGAAAAACCCTGCACCGGCAAAGGGCAGAGCCGAGGGGGGATTTGGGCTCTCACAGAGCCACAGCCCTGGAGGCAACCACCGCCCTAGGGGACGTGGATTCCTGGAACCGAGTAGATTCCCCCGTCCTGTTAGGAAAGGGTCCTCGAATTGGATTCCGCAGGTCTGCAAGGCGAGGACCAAGGGCGGGAACCTCACCACACGCTCTTCCCAACCCAGACCCGAAGCCTCCAGGCGGGGAGGGAGCAACCTAGCCCGGTTGCCTAGCAACCGGCTCCCTCCGCCAGCTCTCGCGGGAGTCGTCCGCAGGGACGCGAGACGCGCGCGGTGCATGGCGGGACCACGCGGCTCTCCCCGCGCTAGGGGGTCGGCCGGCCAGGGAGGCGGGGGACGAATCCTCGCGGCCCAGGCTGGAGTATGACGGGGCGTCCTGGGCCACAGCCGCCTGGGCTGGCCGCTTGCTGGGGCCGCGGCCGGGCCAGGGCCTGGAGGTGCGCAGTCAGGTAAGCCCCTTCCACGCGCTCCGGCTGGCTGGCTCGCTTCTGGGCCGGCCACCCGCGCTTCCCACCCTGATGAGGCGTGGGTCCTGGGTCCGCGGGGCACGTCATAATGGAAAGGCAGTTTGGCGCGTAGTAGGTCCGCAGCACTTGCTGTTTAGCAGTCACTCCAGCATTGGTTCCTATGCCCGCGTGGGTTCCACGAGGCCACTTCTGTCTGCTGCTCCTTCCCTGGTTTCTGCTCCTCGACTCAGCACTAGGTCTCTCTCCAGGGCTCTCTTCCTGGCGCTCTTTTAACAGATGGTGGTCAGTTGTCCCATCTCCCCAGTTACCAAGATTGTGTTTACATGGCTCCTAAATGCTCTCCTCAAGCAGGACGTCTCTTGGAAGCTCTGGGACTGCATTTCATCTCTTTGTAGGGCAGCTTTATGTGCCTTTATCCGTATCTCAGACTCTGCCTAAATCTGAACTTGTGATACTCGCTTCCTCTCCCAATCTCCCGCTTCCTGTGTGTTCACCAACCAAATTCACAAACAGCCACTAAGGCACGAAGCTGTCAGATTTGACTCTCCACCACCATCCTTCTGTGAGGTGACAGGCCCTCTACAGCTGTCCCCCTCCTTCTGCTCTTTGCCTTCCTACTGCTCTCCCACGGGTCTTTCAGGCTTGTTCCCGTTTCTTCATTTAGTCTTCTCCTCTTCAGACTAGATAATTTCAAAGGACCTATTTTCGAGTTTGCTCATCTCTTCTTTTACTTCTCAAATCTGCTGCTGAACCCCTCTAGTGAGTTTTTAATTTAATGGACTTTTCAGTCCAGAATTTCTTTTTGGTTCCTTTCCATAATTCTTTCTTTCCATAGATAGTCTCATTTTTTTTTTTCATCTGTTTTCCTGATCTCCTGTAGTTCTTTGTCCGTGGTTTCCTGAGCTCACTGAGCACATTTACGATGGTTGGCTTAAAGTTTGCCTGTAGGAAGTGCGATGTCTGGGCTTCCTTGGGAATGGTTTCTGTCAAATTCTTTTTTTCCTGTGAATGGTCCATCCTTTGCTGTTTGTGTATTTTATAATTTTTTGTTGAGAATTGTGCATTCAAAATGTCTCCAAAGGTAATTTTCTCAGTCATCAGGAATTGCTAATGTTTTGCTTGTTGAGGGCTGGAATTGTGTGTTACCTTTCCAACCCATTTTTGCAAAATGTGTATGCTTTGTTTTTGTATAACCACTGAAGTTTCTGTTTCATTTTCTCTACAGTCAGTAAGTAACCTGACATAGATTTCCTTAAATGCCTGACTCTAAATTGGGAAGCAGGGGAAGGGGATTCTGTCTCTTCAAATCTGGTAGATGCCCCCAAGGGAAGCTGTTGTTGCTGGGGGGTCAAATCCACCACAAGCATCTGTGCTGGTCCTCAGGGATCCATCAGACTGTCCTAAATGCATATCCCTAAATTTATGGAGGACAAGGTTTCCACTGCCTGCCCTGGCATCAGCCAACTTCTTCAGGAATGCAGGCTGCTGTTCATACAGCTGCAGCATGTCTGTCTGAGGAATGGAGGATTTGGGCTGGTTTTCACATGCTGCTCACTTGTGAAAAATCAGCAGCCTCTCCCTTTATTTTATAAGGACTCCTCTGGTTGTTAAAAGTTTCTGGTAGGTTCCAGAGTTCCAAAATAGTTGACTCTAATCACTTTTCCCAGCTCAGTGGTTGCTTTGGCAAAGAGTTTCCTACTCTGCCATTTTGTGTGACATCACTCTGGGTAGTGTTTTCTTTGGTTTTTAAACTTAATCTTTTTTTTTTTTTTTAACTTATTTATTTAGAGAAAGCTTAAGCACGTGGGGCAGGGAGGGGCAGAGGAAGCCTGACACTGGGCCTGTATTTTCCCTCCAGCCGCTTTCAAAATTTTTTCTTTGCCTTTAATTTTCAGACATTTGATTATGATGTGTTTGGGTGTTGATTTATTGGGATTTATCCTTTTAGGGTTTGCTCAGATTCTTGAATTGGTAGGTTTATGTCCTTTGCCAAATTTGGGATATTTCCAGCCATTATTTCCTCAAGTATTTTTTGTGCACTGCAATCTTTTTCCTCTCCTAGGACTCCAGTAAAAGGAATAAGATCTTTTGTTATTGTCCTGTGGGCACTTGTTCTTTTTTTTCTGTTTTGTCTCTGTTGTTCAGATTGGATAAGTTCTACTATCTTCAGGTTCACGGATTCTTTCCTCTTTTAAATCTTCATTTTGTTGTTAAGCACATCCTGTGAGTTTTCCACTTACTGTAATTTTTCATTCTGAAATTTCCATGTGGGTCTTTATATCTTTTTCTTTGATGAGGCTTTCTGTTTTCCAGTATCTTTCAAGAGTGTTTATAATTACATGTTGGAACATTTTTGTGATCGCTGCTCTAAAATCCTTATTCAGTAATTCTAACATCTTGTCACCTCAGTGTTGGCATCTGTTGTTTGTCTTTTCTCATTTGAGTTGTTTTTCCTGGTTTTTAGTATGAGGAGTAAGTTTTTTTGTTTTATCCTGGACATTTTGAATATTATATTTTGAGGCTGTAGTTCCTATGTAAATTTTCTATTTTAGCAGTCAATATGTTTATATTCAGAATGCATCTTCTGGTCCATATTTGTAGGCTCTGGTTTGAAGATAAATTTAGTTTTTGAAACCTCTGCAGAGCTATCTTGGCCTGCCCCACTTGTGTGCTACCCAGAGGCCAATTTGAACCCTCAGAATTTTCCACATTGTAGTTCAGTTCTCAAAGCTTTCGCTCTGTTGATGCTGATTGGTTTCACACATGGGCTGTTTGGGGAGGCATGTCCAGTACTTCATACCCATATTTAAAGAATCCCTTTTCCTGCGGGGCACCTTGGTGGCTCAGTCAGTTAGGCGTCCAACTCTTGATCTCAGCTCGGGTCTTGATCTCAGGGTCATGGGTTTGGGCCCTAATGAAAAAAAAAAAAAGAATCCTTTTTTCTAGATCCTCACACTCTATTTGGTGTGCCACCTTTTTAGTATTATTCAATTAGTGCAGGTTGTGGATAGTAGGGCTCTTCCCCAGTCTCTTCAGTGCTTGGTGGGGAGGGGAGAGGTGCGACCACTGCTTTGTTGGGGTAGAGTGGGCATTGGTCAATAGGGCTTTGTCCCACAGTCTCTGCAGTACCTGATGGGGAGAGGAACAGTATGGGTTTTTTTCCTGGTGTTTGCCTGGAGTAGGTTGGCTAAAATCAAAATGGTACCATCCTGTAGAACTACCCTCTTCCTGGTCATTTGGCTGGAGAGAGTGGGCTTTTCTTGGGGCTTCTCCATATCAGGTGGTCGGGTAGGGGGCCTGTTGTCATTTTCTCATTGTAGATTGCTCTGTCACCCAAGCCAAGATAAATAGAAGGCAAAACAAACAGACCACCCGGAGAACTTACCTCTGGGGCTTCTCTCAGGTCCCTAGCCAGTTTGCCTTCTGTTCTCTACCTTTCAAGAGGCCTTTTGATAGTTGCCTCATGTACTTTGAGCAGGAGTTTTGGTTGTAATTAGCAAGAGGAATGTGATGGATGTACTTACTCTGTCTTCTGTGGAACCGGAAACAACATCCGGCATTTTTAATTGTTTTATTGAGAAGTTTGAGTGTGTTGCTACTCATTTTAGCAATGATACACTTGCTCCTGTGTGATGAACCATCCTGCCCATATTGTGTCTGGGTTAGGTCTCGGGATCCCGTCCTGCAGCAGGCAGTAAAGACCTCACCCCAGTATACAGCACACAGAACTCCACTCTCTAGCCCCTCTGCCTCTGGTTCATGGGACCTCCCCACATCTCTTTCTTCATTTCATCTGTCCATTTGGGCCCTGTTCTCCAGGTGAGCAGCCTCAGCCTTGTCACCCCGTACTGGACTTGCAGTAGCCGGCCTGGCGGGAGGACTAGGCGGACTAACACATGGCAGGCACTTAGAACAGCAGCTGGTACCAAATCAGCACCCTTACATGGCGTTCAGTGGCTGTTAGACCCTTCTATTTTTGCATGGGCTCTGCTTCAAGTAAAAGACAACCCACACTGTCTGTGATCTCCCACCAGAGTAGGGGAGTCGTATTCTTGTCCAGCTTCAGTTGGAAGATGAAATTTTCACTCATGCAGTGATCTGCCAACATTTGAGTGCTCACTGTGTTGCACATCCAAACGTGAAAAAATAAGATATAATCCAGGTCTTCAAAGAGCCCAGAGACTTGAGTGGGGAATAATATATATGTGAATGCACACAATAAATAAATGCAATGAAATTAGTCTGTACAAGATAGAATGGGGACCGCAGGGTGGGCGTGGCCATATGTCTGGGGCTGAGGAAGGGTTCACAGAGGTGGTGACAGGCTGAATCTTCGGAGATAAGTAGGTTTTCCCCAGGTGAGTAAAGGCATTCATGCAGAAGCATAGACCAGTGTGGCAAGTAGTTTAGTGTCCACGTAATCTGTGTCATAGGTCTGTAGGTGGATTGAAATTGTATGTTTAGGGCGCCTGGGTGGCTCAGTTGGTTAAGTGACTGCCTTCGGCTCAGGTCATGATCCTGGAGTCCCGGGATCGAGTCCCGCATCGGGCTCCCTGCTCGGCAGGGAGTCTGCTTCTCCCTCTGACCCTCCTCCCTCTCATGCTCTCTGTCTCTCATTCTCTCTGTCTCAAATAAATAAATAAATAAATAAATGAATCTTAAAAAAAAAAAAAAAGAAATTGTATGTTTAGAGAAGCACACAAGCCAGGCTCTAACCTAATTTACACGGTTATGATTCTGGTTTTATCTCTTGTCATTTGCATACAGATAATTATAATTTGAGCTGATATAATGTATTGATACCTGCACAGTGATACAGAGAATCCATTTTAAAGATAAACCTCTTGGAGCTGACTCTTGAGACAAGACCAGCAGCTGGACACACATTCGATCCCAAGTATAAGATGAGAAAAAAATCCCACTGAGTCATTGATCTGAATTGAGGACGAGGGCAAGGAATACAGGGTAGCAGATGCCTGAGTGATGGCAACTTGAATTACTGCAAACGTGCTGGATCTCCCCGCCTCCACTGTGTTGCTGATAGACCTGTGCAGCCTCTATTTCCAGCTGCCTCTGGCATCTGCTAGATGTCTCCAGACTTCTGTTACTTTGTCTGGGTAAGACTTGGCCAGATTCAGTTTCATCTTCCATACTGGGACCTCTGGGGTAGGGTGGCAGCTAAACCATGCACCTTTTCCCCTACTGTCACCAGTTTGCTCCTGTCCTCTCCAGCTTCTCTTTTCCTAGGACACCACTGCCTGGAGGCTGCTGCTATTCTTAGGGGTCCAGCACAGAGAGCATAACCCAGAGCACACAGAATCTTCCCTGCGTATCTTCCCCTTGCAGCACTTTTCCCTTGCCTCTTCTTTCGATACACTGAAACCCAGCATTCCCACACACCAGCCTCTCTTTGGACTGCAGCCTTTCACCCACCGCCGTCTGAAACTCTTCCTCAGGCTCCTCTTAGCCCCCGATCCCCTCCACCTCAGACAAGACTTCCTCATAGAGGCCTTTGCTGATGGGCCTCTGGCTAAGTTGTACTCCCCATCCTGTGCTAGCAGGACAGCCTGGGGCAGAGTGTATTTTCTGAAGGTGGCCACAGTAATATCTCCCATTCCACTTGCTCTTCTTACAATATAATCTTTCTGCTGCTTCCGTCACGTGCCAGTGGCAGTATGTCTCTTCCCCTAGAACCTGTGCAGGTCTTTGAGATTGCCTTGACCAAATACAGTAGGACAGAAGCGACTCTGTGGTACTTCCCAGTCTAGATCATCAAAATGCCGTGCACATCCACCTTTTTCTCTGGGAGTGCTTGCTCTTTCAACTAAGCTGCCCTATTCTGAAGGAGCTCAAGCTAACCAATATGGAGAGACAATAGGCAGAAGAAATGTGTATCTGTTCCAGCCCACAGTTCAGCAGAGGTCCCAGCTGACGCCAGCATCAGCCACTAGCTGTGTGGGCGAAGATGCATCTAGATGATTCCAGCCCCCTACCATCAAGCACCCCTAGCCTTTAAGTCTTCCTAGCTGAGGGGCGCCTGGGTGGCTCAGTCGTTAAGCGTCTGCCTTCGGCTCAGGTCCTGATCCCAGGACCCTGGGATCGAGCCCCACATCCGGCTCCCTGCTCCGCGGGGAAGCCTGCTTCTTCCTCTCCTACTCCCCCTGCTTGTGTTCCCTCTCTCGCTATGTCTCTGTCAAATAAATAAATAAAACATTAAAAAAAAAAAATCTTCCTAGCTGAGTTCCCAGACATTGCAGACCAGAAACAAGCCAGTGCACTGGAATCACAGAATCCCTGAGGATCAGAAAATGATTGTTTGGGGCCCCTGGGTGGCGCAGTCAGTTCAGCGTCTGACTCTTGGTTTCAGCTCAGGTTGTGATCTCAGGATTGGGAGATCGATCCCCAAGTCAGGCTCTGCGCTTAGTGTGGAGTCTGCTTGAGAGTCTCCCTCTGCCCCTCCCACTTGAGCTCGCTCTCTCTGTCTCTCCCTGCAAGAAAGAAAGAAAGAAAGACAAAATGATTGTTTTATACCACTACACATTTTATTGGTTTCTTACGCTGTTAGTAACTGAAACAGTCTTTTTCTTTCCTACTTCTGTACTTTCCGTGCATTTCTATGTGTGTACTGTCTGACTTCCCTGTTAAACTGTATGCTCCTTGCGAGCTGGTCCTGTGTCTGCAGTGCTCATTGCTATTTCTTGTGCGGCACAAAGAAGGCAGTGGGTGCACAAGAACTAGTGAATTAATGAATAGGAGGTATGTGTTTCTTCTTTTAATGTGGGTACACGTTCATGTTGGTGTCTGTATGTGCAAGCAGGCACCCACATGTTTCTGCGTCCAGGCTAGCTTCTGGTCTGCAGTTTGTGCTTACCAGGTTGATCCCTCCCTCCCCAGGAATCTTCTCTCCCTCCCCAGGAATCTGACTGATCTATTGGTGTGAGATGTACTTGATTGGTTCTGCCACCTTTTTCACTTGCAAGTGGTGCCTGCCTGTAAGAAAAGGTGAAGAAACAGGAGGCCAGGAGTTCCAAAGACAAACTTGACCCATTTTATAATTTTGTCAATGACAGTCTTGAGAGAATAAGACCTTAGGTAGTCTGGTATTTTGTCCTTCACGACAGTTCACAGGTGGTATAGATTGCAGGGTTAACAGCTATGACGGTGCCATTAAGGAAAAGCTTCAGGCTGCCCTCTACTGGGAAGTAGCACAATTAAGTACTATACTATACTTCAAGGCAACCTGAATCTCGGAACAAAGAAATTAGAGTGTAGGGACCAGTTCTGTCTTGTTGACTATAATCGGGGCCTACAGCATTATCTGGCAGTTAGTAGGAGCTCAACTAATACTTACTGAACAAAGTAAACAACGTGCGCTGTTTGGGAGCACGAGCACATTTCTTAAGAGCTTACCATGTTTAAGACATTAAGCCAAGCACTGTAGATGATATAAATCAGAGCCAGGTAATTAATATTTTAGGCGTAGAGGCCATATGGTCTCTGTCACTACTCAGCTCTGCTGCTGTGGTAGGCAAGCAGCCACAGACTGTACATCATCTAAGGGGGTGCCTCTGTTCCAGTGAAACTTTATTTATAGAAACTGGTGGCCTGCTTGCAGGCCATAGTTTGCTGACCCCAATATAAATAATAATATAAATAATAAAAATAGGGATTTTTCTAGTCAGGTTCACCAATAACCTCCCATTGCCAAATCCACTGGATCCTTTAAAAATGTTTTTTAGTATGAAGTATTTCAAACCTCAGAAATATACAGAGGATAATATAATGAATATTATATTATCTGTCACCTACATATACCAAATATTTATATTTTGCCATGTTTCAAATCTTTAAAAATAACAATACAGGGCGCCTAAGTGGCTCAGTCGGTTAAGCATCTGCCTTCGGCTCAGGTCATGATTTCAGGATCCTGGGGTCAGTCCCACATGGGGCTTCCTGCTCAGCAGGGAGTCCACTTCTCCCTCTCCCTCTGCCCCTCCCCCCCACTAATGTGCACTCTCTCTCATGCACACACACTCTCTCTCAAAAATAAAATCTTTAAAAATAAATAAATAAACAAAATAAAAATAACAATGCATTAGTGATACAATTGAAGTTCCTTTGTGTATGCCACCTGGATGCCATTCCCTTCTTTCTCTTCCTTTCCAGGGGTGAACATAATGTTGAAGTTGTGTGTTTTCTTCCCATGCATGCAATTATTATCTTTATATATATAGGTATCCATATTAGGTATATTATTATTTAGTATCCTTTAATTTTGCATGTATCATTATGCTACTTTGTTTTTTCCACTTAACATTGTTTTTGACATTTATCCATATTCTATATGTACAACATTGAATTATCTTTAACAGTAAGTGCTTTTGGCACGCAAAGGTCACAAAGATTGTCTCCTATGTTTCCTTCTAGAAATTTTATAGTTTTGCCCTTTATTTACTTTTCTGATCCTTTTTTTTTTTTTTTTTAAGTAACCTCTGTGCCCAAGGTGGAACTCAAACTCAAGACCCTTAGACCAAGATTAACATGCTCTACCGACTGAGCCAACCAGGTGCCCCTCTCTGGTCCATTTTGAATTAATTTTTTGTGTATGGTGTGAAGTAGGGCCTGAGGTTAATTTTGTTCCAAATGGATATCTAGTGTGGGCATTTTATAATATGCTCACAAATTCTTTGATACTCCTGTCTTCAAAAGATAGAACCTAATTCTTCTTAGGTGTGGGCTGTACTTAATGACTTGATTTTTTTTTTTTTTAAAGATTTTATTTATTTATTTGAGAGAGAGAGAATGAGAGAGAGCACATGAGAGGGGGGAGGGTCAGAGGGAGAAGCAGACTCCCTGCCGAGCAGGGAGCCCGATGCGGGACTCGATCATGACCTGAGCCGAAGGCAGTCGCTTAACCAACTGAGCCACCCAGGTGCCCTTAATGACTTGATTTTAATGAACAGAATGTGATAGAAATGATGGTGTGTGACCCAAAATTAAGGCATGAAAGGCATTTTGGCTTCCCCCTTGCTCTCTCTCCTTGGATTACTCACCGTGTGGGAAGCCAGATGCCGCATGTTGAGGACAATGAACCAACCTTATGGAGAGGTCCACATGGTAAAGAACTGAGGCCTTCTGCCAATGGCTGGCAAGGAACTGGGGCGTTCTCTGAATACTAAATGAGTCAGCTATCTTGAAAGCAAATCCGGCAGCACTAGCTGAACCTTCATATGACTGCAGCCCTCACTGATGCCTTGACTGCCACCTCATGAGAGCTCCTGAGCCAGAACCACCCAGGTAAGCCACTCTCAAATTCCTGACTCACAGAAACTGTAAGATAAATGTTGATTTAAGCCACTAAATTGTGGAATAATTGTTCTGCAGTAATAGAGAACTAATACATCCAGTATTCCGGCATCTTCGCCATTGAATTACAATGGTGCCAATATAGGACATCAGCCAACTACCTATATATTAGTCTTTTTTTCTGGATTCTCTCTTCTGTTCCTGTAAACTGTATGTCTGTTTATGCCAATAAACAGCATACTGTCTTCACTGCTATAACTTTTACTGTAGTCTTCAAGTCAGGTAGTGTAAGTCCTCCAACTTTGTTATTGTTATTTCTTATGTCAAAATTGATATGGCTATTCTGGGTTCTTTTCCATATATATTTTAAATCAGTTAGTTGATTTCTACAAGGAAAAAAAACCTACTGGGATTTTCATTGGTACTGCACCGAATCTATAGTTCAACATAAGGATAATGGCTATCTTAACAATATTGATTCTTCCAATCCATGAACATATATCTCTCCATTTATTTAGGTTTTCTTTAATTTCTCTCAAAAATGTTTTGCAGATTTGTGTAATGTTTTAGTGTAGAAGTTTTGCATGTATTTTGTTAAATTTTAAATATTTCATGTTTTATGCTATTATAATTGGTATTGTATTTTTAAGTATATAATTTTAATTTTGCTGTAATTGATTTTTATATACTGATCCCGTTTTGTTTCATGTACTCTTGCTCAGTTCACTCATTAGCTCTAGCAGTTCTTTTGTAGATTGCACCAAATTTTCTCTGAACACAAATCCTGTGATCTGCAAATAAGGAACATTTTTACTTCTTCCTTTCCAATTCGTATGTTATTTCATTCTTTTTCTTGCCTTAATTGCCCTCATAATGTTGAATGGAACTAATGAGAGTGGACATCCTTACCTTGTCCAAGTCTTTCCTCACTAAGTGTGTGTGTATGTGTGGTGATAATATTGAAGAACTACTCTCGTAACAAATTTCAAGTATACAATACAGTATTGTTAATTATTGTCATCATAATATATCCCCAGAACCTATTCATTCATAGCTGAAAGTTTGTACTCTGTACCCTTTGGCCAACATATCTCCATTTCCGTCACCACCCCCAGGCCCTGGCAAGCGCCATTCTACTCTCTATTTCTATGAGTTTGATTTTTTTAGATTCCACATATAAGTGAGGACATACAGTATTTGTCTCTGACTTATTTCACTTAGCATAATTCCCTCAAGGTCCATCCATGTTGTCACAAAAAGCAGGATTTCCTTCTTTTTATGGCTGAATACTCCATTCTATGTACATACCAAATTGTCTTCATGCAGTCACCCATAGATGGACACTTAGGTTATTTCCATGTCTTACTCATTGTGAATAATGGTCTGATGAACATGGAGACAGCTCTCTCTTCAAGATTGTGATTTCATTTCCTTTGGCTATATACCCAGAAGTGAGGATACTGGATATATGGTAATTATATTTTTTATTTTTTTTTTGGAACTGCCAAACTTTTTTCCACAGCCATATTTGAGGGTTCCAGTTTCTCCACATCCTCACCAACACTTACTTTCCTTTCTTAAAATATTATTATACCCCAGTAGGTATGAAATGGTATCTCATAGTGGTTTTGATTTACATTTCTCTAATGACTAGTGATACTGATTTCATGTCCTTTTTGGCCATTTGTGTATCTTTTGAGAAGTATCTATATGAGTCCTTTGCTTATTTTTTAATTGCACTATTCCTCTTTTTGTTGTTGAGTTGTAGAGACTTGCTATATATTCTGGATGTTAAACTCTGATCAGATATCGGATCTGCAAATATTTTCTCCCATTCTGTGGATTGTCTTTGCACATTCCTGATAATCACCTTTGATGCACAGAAGTTTTTTATTTTGTTGAAGCCCAATTTAGTTTTTCTTTCCTTTTTTAAAGATTATTTTAGAGAGAGTGCATGCGAGGGAGAGAGAGTGGGGAGGGAGGGGGAGAGAGAGTGGGGAGGGAGGAGGAGAGAGAGAGGGAGAATCTCAAGCAGGCCCCCAGCTGAGTATGGAGCCTGATGCAGGGCTTGATCTCACAACCCTGAGATCATGACCTGAGCCAAAACCAAGAGTTGGAGGCTTAACCAACTGAGCCACCCAGGCGCCCTTAGTTTTTCTTTTGTTGTTAATGCTTTTGATATGAAATCCAAGGTCATAAAGATTTACCCCTGTGTTTTCTTTGTGGAAATTTTATGCTCTTAACTTTCATATTTAGGTTAGTTGATTCTTTTTCAGTTTTGTTTTGCATATTTGGAACCCTTGCAATTCCATATGAATTTGAGGGTTGACTTTTCTATTTCTACAAAAAAAAAGCTGTTGAAATTCTGATAGGGATTGCCTTGAATTTGTAGATTGCTTTGGGTAGTATTGTTGTCTTAACAGTAGTAAGTCTTCTGATCAACAGGGGATGTCTTTCTATTTGTTTAGGTCTTCTTTAATTTCTTTCAGCAGTATTTTGTAGTTTTCAGTGTACAAATCTTTGGTTAAATTTATTCCTAGGTATTTTAGTGTCTTAGATTCTACTGTAAAAGGAATTGCTTTCTTAATTTCTTTTTTGGATTATTTATTGCTGATGTATACAAACACAGTTTAACACAATTGATTCTGTAAGTTGATCTTATACCCTACAACATTGTTGATTTTGTTTATTATAAGCTCTAGTGGCTTTCTTACGAATTTTTTGGGATTTTCTGTATAGGATCATGTCTTCTACAAATAGAGATGATGTTACTGTTTCCTTTGGAATTTGAATGTATTTTATTTCTTTTTCTTGTCTAGTATCTCTGGCTAGAACTTCTAGTTGAGTGTTGAGCAGCAGTGGCTAAAGTGTGCATCCTTTTCTTGTTCTTGATCTTACAGGTACAGTTTCAGTCTTCCACCACTAAATTTGCTATTAAACATGGAGTTTTCATAAATACCTTTTATCCAGTTGAGGAATTTTCTATTTTTGCTTTTCTGAGAGTTCTTATCATGACAGGATGTTGGATTTTGTCAAATGTCTTTTCTGCATTAATTGAGATGCTTCTGTATTTTTCCTTTGTTTGATTAATGTGATGTATTACATTGATTTTCATATATTGAACCAGCCTTACATCCTTAGGATAAATACCACTTGGTCATGGTGTATAATGGTTTTTATATGCCAGATTTGGTTTGCTGGTATTTTGTTCAGGATTTTTGCATCTGTCTTCATAAAGGATATTGGTCTATAGTTTTCTTATAATGTCTTTATCTGGTTTTGGTATCTGCTCTCATAGAATGACTTACAAAATGTTCCCTCCTCTTCTATTTTTTGGAAGAATTTGAGAATAGTTGGTGGTAATTCTTTAAATTTTTGGTAGAATTCACCAGTGAAGCCATCTGGTTCTCGTTATTTGTTGGGAGGTTTTTAATTATTGATTCAGTCTTTTTACTTTAAAAAATATATATTTTGTTTATTTATGTATTTAGAGAGCGCATGCAACTGGGGGGAGGGGGAGAGGGAGAAGGAGAGAGAAAATCCCAAGCAGACTCCACCTTGAGTGTGGAGCCATGCGGGGCTCAGTCTCACAATGCTGAGATCATGACCTGAGCTGAAACCCAAGAGTCAGTGCCACACAGGCACTCCAGTCCTTTTATTTGTTATAGGTCTATTGAGATTTCTATTCTAGCAAAATAAATCAGTCAGAGAAAGACAAATACCATATGATTTCACTCATATGTGGAATTTAAGAAACAAAACAGATGAACGTATGGAAGGGGGGAAAAAGAGAGGGAAACAAACCATAAGAAACTCTTTTTTTTTTTTTTAAGATTTTATTTATTTATTTGACAGAGGGAGATACAGCAAGAGAGGGAACAAAAGCAGGGGGAATGGGAGAGGGAGAAGCAGGCTTCCCGCTGAGCAGGGAGCCTGATGCGGGGCTCAATCCCAGGACCCTGGGATCATGACCTGAGCCAAAGGCAGACGCTTAACGACTGAGCCACCCAGGCGCCCCACCATAAGAAACTCTTAACAATAGAGAACAAACTGAGGGTTGATGGAGGGAGGTAGTTAGGGGATGGGCTAGATGGGTGATGGGTATTAAGGAGGGCACTTATTGTGATGAGCACTGGATGTTGTATGTAAGTGATGAATCACTGAATTCTACTCCTGAAACCAATATTGCACTGTAATGTTAAGTAACTAGAATTTAAATAAAAATTAAAGATTTCTAGTCCACCTTCAGTTGGCTTAATTTGCATATTGCTAGGCAATTGTCCATTTCATTTAGATTATCTCATTTGTTGGTGTATTCATGGTATTCTCTTATAATCCTTTTTTATTTCTCTAAGGTTGGTAGTAGTGTCCCACTTTCATTTCTGATTTTAGTTATGTCTTCTCTTTTTTTTGTCAGTCTATCTATAGGTTTGCCCATTTTGTTGATATTTCCAAAGAACCAACTTTTTGGTTTTATTGATTCTCTATTGTTTTCTACTCTGTATATCATTAATCTCTATTCTAATCATTATTATTTCCTTTCTTCTGCTAGCTTTGTAGGTAGTTAGCTCTTTTTTTCCTACTTCTCCATGGTATAAAGTTAGGTTATTGATTTGAGATCTTTCCTCATTTTAAATGTAGGCATTTACAACTATACATTTCTTTCTGAGCACTGCCCTCACAGCATCCCATAAATTTAATTATGTTATGTTTTCATTTGATTTGTGATTTCTTCCTTGACCCACCGTTTATTTAAGAGTGTTGTTTAATTTCCACTACTTGTGATTTTTTTCAATTTTCCTTCTGTTACTGATTTCTATCTTTATTCCTTTGTGGTGTGAGAAGATGAATGGTATGACTTCAATCTTTTAAAATTTATCAAGACTTAGTTTGTGGTCTAACTTATGCTGTATCCTAGAAAATATTCCATGTGTACTTAAGAAGGATATGTATTCTACTATTGTTGGGTACAGTGGTCTATGTCTGTCTTTTAGGTGTAGATGGTTTATAGTGTTGTTCAGGTGCTCTATTTCCCTGTCGAGCTTCTGTATAGATAGTCTGTCCATTTAAAGTAGTATATTGAAGTCTAACTGTTAGGGCAGAACTGTCCATTTCTCCCTTCAATTCCTTCAGTTTTTGCTTCATATAATTTGGGGCGCTGTTTTTTTTTTTTTTGGTTACATATATGTTATATCTTCTTGATAAAATTGGCCCTTTTATCAATAGGTAATGTCTCTGTCTCATAATAGTTCTTTTTGTTTTGTTTTGTTTAAAGATTTTATTTATTTGAGAGAGAGCGGGAGTGCACTAGCGGAGGGGTGGGGGGCGGAGAGGGAGAGGAAGAAGCAGACCCCCTGCTGAGCAGGGAGCCTGACATAGGGCTCAATCCCAGGACCCTGACATGACCTGAGCCAAAGGCAGACGGTTAACCAACTAAGCCACCACCCAGGCACCCCATAATGATTTTTTACTTAAAGTCTTTTTTGCCTAATATTACTATAGTTGCAACTGCCGGTCTCTCATGGTTACTATTGGCATGAAATGTATTTTCCAACCTTTCATTTTTCAGCCTTTTAGTGTCTTTGTGTCTAAAGTGTGTCTTGGGGCGCCGCGGTGGCTTAGTCAGATAAGCTTCCAATTCTGGATCTCAGCTCAGGTCATGATCACAGGGTTGTGAGATCAAGCCCCATGTCGGGCTCTGCACTGGGTGTGGAGCCTGCTTAAGATTCCGTCTTCTCTCTCTCTCTACCCCTCCCCCCTTCCTCCCTCCCCCCCAAAATAAAAAAAATACAGTGAGTCTTTTGTAGACAGCACCTAGTTGGATGTGTTTATTCATTCTGCCAATCTTTGCTTAATTTATATTTAAAGCAATTACTTATAAGGAAGGACTTTTCCTTTTTCCTATTTGTTTTCTGTGTTATACTTTTTTTTTTTTTACTTTTGAGAGAGAGAGTGACAGAGAGAGAGAACAAGAGGGGTGAGGGTCAGAGGGAGAAGCAGACTCCCCGCTGAGCAGGGAGCCCGATGCGGGACTCAATCCAGGGACTCCAGGATCATGACCTGAGCCGAAGGCAGTCGCTTAACCAACTGAGCCACCCAGGCGCCCTTTTTTTTTTTTTTTTTTAATTTTATTTACTTTTGAGAGAGAGAATGACAGAGAGAGAGAATGAGAGGGATGAGGGTCAGAGGGAGAAGCAGACTCCCCGCTGAGCAGGGAGCCCAAAGTTATACTTTTTTTGTCCTTCATTTTTTTCCTTCTTTTTTTTTTGCCTTCTTTTGTATTTAATTTTTTTGTAGTGAACCATTTTGATTCCCTCTCATTTCTTTTTGCAGGTATTTAAAAAAACATTTTCTTTGTGGTTACCATGGAATTACATTCAACATCCTAAATGTATAACAATCTAGTTTGAATTGATAACAACTTTAATAGCACACAAAAACTCTGCTCCTATATAACTCCACCCCCCATTATTGTTGTCACAGATTACATCTCTGTATATGGTGTGCCCAATAATACAGATTTATAATTACTTTTAATGCATTTGTCCTTCAAATTATGTAAGAAAGAAAACATGGAGGGTGCCCAGGTGGCTCAGTTGGTTAAAGCGGCTACCTTCTGCTCAGGTCATGATCCCAGGGCCCTGGGATCCAGCCCTGCATTGGGCTCCCTGCTCAGTGGAGAGCCTGCTTCTCCCTCTTCCTCTGCCTGCTGCTCTGCCTACTTGTTTTCTCTATCTCTCTATAAATAAATAAATAAAATATATATAAAAAAGAAATAAAACACAGAGCTACTAACCAAAATACAATAATACTGGTTTTTCTATATGCCCATATAGTTACCTTTACCAGAGATCTTTGTTTCTTCATATGGCTTTAAGTTCCTAACTCATATCCTTTCATTTCCATCAAAAGGACTTACTTTAGCATTTTATGCATGGGGATCTAGTGTTATTGAACTTCCACAGTTTTTGTAACTGTGAATAAGTTAATTTCTTTTTGATTTTTAAAGGAAAACTTTCCTGGATATAGAATTCTTGGTTGACAGGTGTTTTCTTTTGACACTTTTTTTTTAATTGAGACATAAACACAGAACACTGTGTAAGTTCAAGGTTACAGTGTGTTGATTTAATGCATTTGTGTATTGCAGTAAGACTCCCATTATAGCTTTAACTAAGACTTCTGTCGTGTCACATAATTAACATTGTTTTTATGGTGAGAACAACTAAGTTCTAGTCTCTTAGCATCTTTGAAGTTTATAATACAGTGTTGTTGACTGTAACCACTGTGTTGTGCCTTAGATCTCCAGAAGTCATTTTTCTATTAGTCGCAAGTTTGTACACTTAAACAACGTCTCCTTCTTTCCTCCACCCTCCAGCACCTAGTAATCCCCATTCTACTCTTTGTTTCTAAGAGGTTGGAATTTTGGGGATTCCACATATAATATCATGCAGTATTTGTCTTTCGCTGACTTACCTCACTTAGCGTAATGCCCTCAGGGTCCATCCATGTTATCTTAAATGGCAGGATTTCCTTTTCTGATGACTGAGTAGTATTTCATGGCATGCACATATCACATCTTTTTTATCCATCCATCCACTGATGGGTACTTAGGTTGTTTCCACATCTTGGCTGTTGTAAATAACGCTGTAGTAAACATGGGAGTGCAGCTGTCTTTCACCACTTTAAATATAGTACCTCACTGCCTTCTGGCTTCCATGGTTTCAGATGATAAATCAGTTGCTAGTCTTATTGAGGATCCCTTGTACTTGACAAGTAGCTTCTGTCTTTCTGCTTTCAAGACTTTGTCTTTATACGGTTTGATTATAATGTGTCTTGGTGTGCATCTCTTTGAGCTTATTTTATTTAGAGTTTGTTGACTTCTTGGATGTGCTGATTCATATCTTTCACCAAATTTGGAAAGTTCTGACCATTATTTTTTCAAATATTCTTTCTGTTTCTCTTTCTCTCCTCTGAGACTCCCATAATGCACATGTTGGTCTTGTTGTTGTACCACAAGTCTCTTAGTCTCTGTTCATTTTTTCTCAATCTTTTTTCTTTCTGCTCCTCAGACTGGATAATTTCAGTCAAGTTCGGTGATTGAACTTCTGCCTGCTCAAATCTGCTCTTGAAACCATCTAATGAATGTTTTATTTCAGTTAACGTACTTTTTAGCTTCAGAATTTCTCTTTGGTTCCTTTTTGTAATTTATCTCTTTATCAATATCTTCATTTTGTTCATACATCATATCCCTTTAGTTCTTGAGCATATTTAATACTTTCTTTTAAAATCTTTGGTAAGTCTAAGGGCTGGGCGCCCTCAGGGACAATCTCTGCCCATTTATTTTTGTTACTTTGAGTGGACCATACTGTCCTGTTTCTTTGCATGGCTTGTGATTGTTACTGACAATGTCATTGGACATTTGTATATTATAATGTAGTAATTCTGGAAATCTGATCTCCCCTGCCCTGCTGTTGGTTGTGCTTTTTAAAAAATTAAATCATTGAAGGCTGTAATAGTCCACTTGTTTTGTGACTTTTCCAAACTATTTTTGCAGACTATATCCTTGTCATGTGTGGTCACTGAAGTCTCAGTCATGTTGGCTTATGTTCAGCTAATGGTTTGATAGAGAGGTCCGTGAATACCAGGAGCTTAATATAGAAGGAAAAAAACCCACTTCTCTTAGTCTTTGTAGATTGTCACCATGCTGCTTTTTTTTTTTTTTTTTTTTAACACTTATCCAGGCCTCTACTGATCCTAGGTATCAGACCAAGGTGAAAACTTAGGGTCTTGTCAGATATATTCTGAGCACACATCTTGCCCTGGGCATGCATGTGGTGTTCTAAATTCTCTCTTATACATGGGTGATTATAAATGCCCTGATTTCCCAAAGAAACTCCCCGGCTTTCCCTCCCATACTTCAGGCAGTCTGTATTAGTCTGCTAGGGGATTGCCATAACAAAATACCAGACTAGATGGCTTAAACAATAGAAATTAATTTTTTCACAGTTCTTAGATGCTCAGAGTCCAAGATCAATGTGTTGTTAGGGCTGTCTTCTCCTGAGTCCTCTCTTCTTGGTTGCAGATGTCCATATTCTTGCTGTGTTCTCACATGGCCTTTCTCTGTACACAAACATCCCTAGGGTCTCTACGTTGTCTTTTTTTTTTTTTTTAAGATTTATTCATTTATTTTAGGGAGGAGGACGGAGAGGGGCAGAGCAAGAGAATCCTCAAGCAGACTCCCAGCTGAGCTGGGAGCCTGACGTGGGGCTCAGTCCCAGGACCCTGAGATCATGACCTGAGCCAAAACCAAGAGTCGGATGCTTAACCAACTGAGTCATTTCTACCTCTTCTTATAAGGACACTAGTCATCTTGGATTAGGGCTTCACCCATATGACTTCACTGAAGTTTAATTACCTTTTTAAAGAACCTATCTCTGGTGCACCTGGGTGACTCAGTTGATTAAGCATCTGCCTTCAGCTCAGGTCATGATCCCAGGGTCCTGGGATGGAGTCCCACATCGGGCTCCTTTCTCAGCGGGAGCCCTTCTCCCTCTCCCACTCCCCCTGTTTGTGCGTGCTCTCTCTCTCTCTGTCAGGTAAATAAATCTTTTTTAAAAATTTAAATAATAACCTATCTCCAAATAGAGTTACATTGAGGATTGGGGTTCAGCATATATATTTTGGGGAAACAAAATTCAGTCTGTAACAGTGGTTCATTGTGTGTCTCAACTGTAACCTTTTGTGCGATGCATCTGTGGTTGTTTTCCTTGCGATGTTTTCAAGCAATGCCCATTGCTTTTCTAGCCTTAGTGAATTCCAAGTTTGTTAAAATAGAGATGAGTTCCTGCATCATTCCCTCAGGTAGCCCCAACATACAGCAGATACACACAGTAATTTGCAAAAAGGATCTACTGTAATCCCTGTGGAACCAGTGACTAGGTTCCCACACTGGGAATGTAGGTTTCTGTCTTCAAGATTGCTGCCAAATGGGGAGTGGGTGAGTTAGAAGGGCAAGTAACCAAACCAAACCAAACCACAAGGCTTTTCACCACTTTAAAATTGCTGTTTTCTTGATTCAGTATTTGTTTGGTTGATGTAAACCTTAGATTGTTTTCCAGAGTTCTGATAAAGTTGGTTCTAACAGTTACTTCTTGTTTGTTGTTTCTGTTGGAGGATGGGAGCTCGAAGCTGCCTCCTCTGCTATTTGGCTTAGGTCACTCCACTGTGTCTTAAAGAGACTTAAATAATGAGGAGGGAAGGTCATAGATACCTACCTATGCAGTTACCATTTCCAGTGCTCTCACTGAATTCATTCCTTTGTGTAGATCCAGGTTTCCATCTGGGATTGTTTTCCTTCTGCCTGAAGGGCATCTTTTAACATTTCTTATACTATTAGTTTGGTAGTGATGAATTCTTTTAGCTTTTGTATGTCTGAAGACCTCTTTATCTCACCTTTGATATTTTCACTAGGTCTATCATCCTAGATTTACAGTTTTTTTCTATCAGTACTTTAAAGTTTTTACTCTGCTGTCTTCTCCTTTGCATTGTTTCCAAGAAGAAATTTGGTATTATCCTTATCTTTGTTCCTATGTAAGTAACGCGTCTGTTTTCTCTAGCTGTCTTTGGGGTCTTATCTGTATCCCTGGTTTTGAACAATTCGGTTATGATGTGACTTGTTATAGTTCTCTTTGTTTCTTGTACTTAAGATTGAGCTTCAGATATGAGGATGTGTATTTTTTATTATGTTTGGGAAGTTTTAGGCTACTATTTCTTCTTATATTTTTCCTCATCTCTAGTTATCTTTTTGAATATATGGAATACAGTTAAATAATTTTTACTGTCCTCTGATAATTTTAACGTGTCAGTTCTGGGTCAGTTTCGATTGATTACTCTCCTCTTGATGAGCTATTTCCCTCCTTGTTTACATGCCTAGTAATTTTTTTTCTGGATGCCAGACACTGAATTTTACCTTGTTGAGTGCTGGTCATTTTTTTAGTCCCGTACATTTTCTTGAACTTTGTTTTGGGGTACAGGTAAGACTGTTGGAAACAGTTTGATCCTTTCAGGTTTTGCTTTTATGATCTACAAGGTAGGTCCAGAGCAGTGCTCAGTGTAAGGCTGTTTATTTCCTATTACTAAGGCAGCACCTTCTTTAGTACACCTAATATCCTATTATAACTTTTCACAGTCTGGCTGGTGAGAATAGACATGATTCTTGACCCTTTGTTAGAGTCAGATCCTGTTTCTTTTAATACTTTTGGATGTTTTTTTCTTTGGCATTGGGTAGTTTCCCCATAAACATATACTCTTGAGTACTGGCTAAATACTCAAGAGAAACCTCTGTAGATCTCTGGGAACTCTTTTCACAGTTCTCTTCTCTCTGGTGTTCTTTTAAACTTTAGCTGTTTTGATCTCTCCAAACTCTTAGCCCTGTATTTCAAGTCAGGAAATCCACTGGGCTCTTCCTCAGTTCCCTCCTTTCTGTAACACTGCCTAGAAACTCAAGCAGTAAGCTGTGATGATCATAGGGCTCATGTTGTTTCTTAACTTAGTGATCATTGCCCCTTGTCTAATTTGTAGTCTTGGAAACCACCGTTTCATATATTGTCTGGTTTTTGTTTTTGTTGTTGTTCTAGGTCAGAGGGTAAATCTGTTGTTCCATTTTTGTCGGAAGTAAAAGCCCCTATTCTAGATTTTGATACATTATATTTTCATTTTAATTCATTTCAAAATATTTTCTAAGGTCCCTTGAGACTTGCTATTTGACTCATGGATTAATTAGATTGTATTGTTTAATTATCAAGTGGAGATTCTCCTTTTGTTTGTTATTGATTTTCTAGTTCAATTCCATTATGCTCAGAGAATGCACTTTGTTTTATATCAATTCTTTTACATTTATTAAGACTTCTCTTATGATCCAGGATATAGTCACTATCAAATACCTTTACACATCACTTTGCTATTTCTATTTCACCATACCCCTCTCATGTCAGACCTGGCACTTCAAATGTCCCACTTCCTGCTTTCCATATAACAAATGTAATAACCTTACAATAGTATAATTACACTTACCCTCCCCACAACCCAGCTTTCAGTGGTTATTACATCTTTTCCTTCTGTATTTGTTATATCCACCTATACAACGTCTCTTTATTTTTACTTGAAACAATCAGTTCTTAAAGTAAATCATGAAAAAATAGTCTTTTACATTCACCTACTTGTTTACCATGATGGTCTCCATTCCTTCGGATAGTTCCACATTTCCACCTGGTCTTAGCTCCCTTTGGTCTAAAGGGCAGCCTTTAACATTCCTTGTACAGTTCTGCCAGTGATAAATTCTCTTAGATTTCATTTATCAGGAAGTGTCTTTATTTTATTTTCATTTTTGAAAGATTTTCTGCTTGAACATAGAATTCTGGGATGACAAGATTCACCACCCTTCATCCCCCTGGCATGCATTTATTTATTTATTTAAAGATTTTATTTATTTATTTGACAGAGAGAGACACAGCGAGAGAGGGAACACAAGCAGGGGGAGTGGGAGAGGGAGAAGCAGGCTCCCCGCAGAGCAGGGAGCCTGATGCGGGACTCGATCCCAGGACCCTGGGATCATGACCTGAGCTGAAGGCAGTTGCTTAACCAACTGAGCCACCCAGGCGCCCACCCCCCTGGCACTTAAAAAACTCTCTCATTGTCCTCTAGCCTACCTTGTTGTTTTTTTTTAAAGATTTTATTTATTTATTTATTTATTTATTTATTTATTTATTTATTTATTTAACAGAGATAGACAGTGTAAGTAGGCAGAGCGGCAGACAGAGGGAGAGGGAGAAGCAGACTCCCCGCCGAGCAGGGAGCCTGATGCGGGGCTCGATCCCAGGACCCTGGGATCATGACCTGAGCTGAAGGCAGCCGCTTAACCGACTGAGGCACCCAGGCACCCCTAGCCTACCTTGTTTCTGATTAGAAGCTGCAGTTGTTTTAGTTGCTTTGTAGTTTGTTCAGCTTCATGGATCTTTAAGCTGTAATTTTTCACCACATTGGGGCAATTTAGACATTATTTTTTAAATATATCTTTCTGCCCCAGTCTCACGTTTCCTTCTGAGAGTCCAGTTGCACGTATGGTAGACTATTTGATACTGATTCATAGATCCTGGAGGGTCTGTTCATTATGAGATTACTCTGCTGACCTTTGAGTCCACTGACTTTATTTTCCTGTCTCCAATCTGCTGGTAAGCTTATCTAGTAAACATTTTCAATTATTTTTTAGTTTTAGCATTTGTTAGTTTCTTCCTTATAATTTCCATTTCTGGGCAGATTCCTTATCTATTTACTTATTAAGACCATGCTTTCCTTTAATTCTTTGGATATATTTATAATAGTTCACTAAGATCTTGGTTGGCTAAGTCTAACATTTAGACCGCCTTGGGTTCATTTCTATATGCTACTTTTTTTCTTGACTATGGATCACATTGTTTTGTTTCTTTGTATGTCTAACGGGCTTTTACTGAATATTGTACGTTGTGAACAATACTGTGAAGTCTGTTATTTCTCCATGAGGTGTATGGATTCTTGTTCTGGCAGGCAATGTAATTATTGGCTAATGACCTTACACTTGTTTATACTTGGTTTTGTTTTGTCTTTATACATCACTGAAGAGCCTAGAGTGTTTCCCAAGCCCCACTAAGTTGGCGAGACTCAACCTCCAAACTTGTTTCCTATGGATCTTGTCATGGTTTGATTTTAGAATTTATTAAGGCAGACCTAGAATAGATCTTAGTCTAGACTATGATCCTTACCTCAAGTTGTAACCTTTCTGCTGTTTCAACTGTATTCCAAGGATGTTAAAGATGCACTTATGAGATCTCTCCACTTTGGTAAGACCAGAACTCCCCTGGCAATGCTCTTACCCCAGGATTGCCCTAACTTTAATATCTCTGTTCTAATCTTAACCCATTTAGTACTTTGCTTTCTAGTAAGCCTCAGGGAGTCTCTCTGTGCATATACCGCCTGGCTGTATTATTTAGAGTTCTCCAGAGAAACAGAGCCAATAGGATGGATACACACACACACACTTATTATCAGGAATTGGTTCATGCAGTATGGAGGCTGAGAAGTCCTAAGATCTGTAGTCGACAAGCTGGAGACCCAGGAGAGCCAATGGTATAGTTTTGTCCAAGGCCAAAGGCCTAAGAAGCAAAAGAGCCAATAGTGTGAGTTCCAAGTTCAAGTCTGAAAGCAGAAGCGAGAAGACAAATGTCCCAGCTAAAAGCCAGGCAGAGAGAATTCTTACCCAGGCCTTTTGTTCTATTCAGGCCTTCAACAGATTTGCTGAGGCCTACCCACTGTGGAAGATCAATCTTCTTTACTTAGTCTACCAATTCAAATGTTAATCTCATCCAGAAATACTCTCATAGACTAACCTCAAAATAATCTTTAACCAAGTACCTGGGCACTCTGAGGCTCAGTCAAGTTGAGACATAAAATTAATCATCATGCCAGTTTCAGCCACGGATTTTTAGGGGACTCACACATAGACTTCTGGAATTCCCTGTCTGCATGACACCCTCCTTTCTGTTGCTCTGCCCAGTGGTTTCCAGCAGTTTCAGCTGTCTTGAAGTCTATTTTTGCCTCCTCAGATCTCCCCACTCTGCTCATACTCTAGCTGTCTGCACTACACTTGGGAAATTGTCCCCACTTAGAGGAACTCGGTGATTTTAGGGGCTTACTTCATGAGTTTCCTCTCAGGGATCAGTCTTGCCCTTCCTATTGTTCTTTGTCTGAAAGTAGTTGCTTCATAAGTTTTGTCCATTTTTATACCTGTTCATGGTGGGAGGACTAGCCTGGAATCCCTTAATTATGGCTGGAAAGGTGGTTAATTTTCAGCTGCTTTTATAATATTTTATTATATGAATTATACCACTATTCCTCCATTCTTGGGTTGGTAGACATTAGACATTTAGGTGTGTTCAAATTGTCAGTAATACAAATGATGCTGCAATGACTGTCTTTGTATGCAGAAATGGAATTGCAAGGTTATAAGGTACCTATTTCTTCAGTCTTATATTGCCAAATTGCTTTCCAAATTAGTTTTACGTATCCACAAACAACATGTCCATTCCATTTGTTCCACATCCTTGCCAAAATGTGATCTTGTTGAACTATTAAATTTTTTCTGCTTATGCAAAGGAATGCACAATGGTTTCTTGTTACTTCAGTAGAGCCTTCCTAGATTACTAGTGAGGTATATACAGATATACATGTAAATATGTATTTATTTATTATTGGTCACTTGGGTTTCCTATTCAATAAATTACATTTTTATATCACTTGTCCTTTTTTTACAGTTGAGTCTTTTTGTGCTGATTCTTAGGAGTTCCTTATAAATTCTAGTTACATGGTTTTTAAATATGAGTTATATGAGGGTTTTTTTTGTGTGTGTGTGTTTTTTAAAGATTTTATTTATTTATTTATTTGACAGAGACAGAGACAGTGAGAGCAGGAACACAAGCAGGGGGAGTGGGAGAGGGAGAAGCAGGCTTCCCGCTGAGCTGGGAGCCCGATGTGGGACTCGATCCCAGGACCCTGGGATCATGACCTGAGCCGAAGGCAGTCGCTTAACCAACTGAACCACCCAGGCGCCCCTTTATGAGGTTTTTTTGTATGAGTTAGTTGTTTCTTCTCAGTCTTAGCTTGTCTTTTAGCACCTGTGTTGTCTTCCCCCCCCTACAGAAGTGTTAAATCTTAATGTAGTCATATTTATATTTTACTAAATGATTTGCAGGTTTGTGTGTTTATTTCTTCGACCCCTAAACACGGGAGTGCCGTGGGGCTCAAGTCTCAGACCTCTCTATGTACATTAATTCCCAAGTAATCTTTGTCTTACGGCATGTGTACACTGATGGCTTTTACGTCTGGCTCCTCCTGTAAATACCAGTAATGTATGATAATTTAAGGACCCTTGCTGCGCTAGATACTTTGTTCTTCCTTATCCAGATTCCGTGAATGGGAAATCTGCACTCACTGTGCCTCCACTTCCTGGTCTTCCATCCATAGTTTAACTCGCTGCAGCTGGGCTCTTGTCCCACTCTTCCACTGCTGCTGCTGAGATTTCTTCCTAAGTAAAACAGCCCATCCCCTTTTCTTTTCAAATGAAGTCTTTGGTGAAATCAAACAGAAGCAGAATTACCCTCGCAGTGGGTTGGGGAGAACTGACTGCCTTTCTCATCTCTTGAGGTTGCTCCAGAGACCTCTTTACTGAGCCCTGCCTATCATTCTAACCTCTCTACTCCCTCAGACCTCCCAATTTCCAGCCATACTCCTTTCCATCTCTGTGCTTCTGCACAGTGCTCCTGCATCTGCCTTGAACCCAGTTCTTGTCTCCTCAAGAAACACCTCCCAGTCTGTCTTCCCCCTTATCATTCCCTCTCTTTTTTGTGCCTCTGTTATCATGCTGGCCACAATGAATCAAAGCTTTCTACTTACACATCTTTCTTATCCACTAAACAGAAGGCTTCTAGAAATCAGAGACCCTGTCTTTTTCCCTTTCATGTCTATCAGTAGTGGAGTGAATGAATGGCCAAGGAAGCTGAGCTAGATCAAAATCTGAATTGGCAGACCACCAAGGCTTTTTTTTTTTAATGCTTTTATTAAGCTATAATTCACATACCGTAGAATTCACAGGGTTGTGCAACCACCACCATAATCTAATTTTAAAACTTTTTTGTCCCCCCTCAAAAAGAAAACCCTACCCTTTAGCAGTCATTCTCCATTTCCGACCCCCAACACACTCCCCAGCCCTCGCCAACCATTAATCCATTTTCCCAGACCATCAAATTTAACATAGGTAAATTGATCACAAATCCTCAAAATCTACCCGATTCTGAACCATGATGTGAAATTTGGTAGATAACTGTTTCACTTAACCAATTTGTACGGCAGGAAATCAAACTTAGCTTGCAGCTTCAGGTTTGATCCGCAATATATTAGACTATTAGACTGCTTGATCGGGAATTTATTAGAATTAGATCCACATTTAGGGGCGCCTGGGTGGCTCAGTCATTGGGTGTCTGCCTTCGGCTCGGGTCGTGGTCCCAGAGTCCTGGGATTGAGCCCCACATCGGGCTCCCTGCTCTGCGGGAAACCTGCTTCTCCCTCTCCCACTCCCCCGTTTGTGTTCCTGCTCTCGCTATCTCTCTGTCAAATAAATAAACAGAATCTTTAATTTAAAAAAAAAAGAATTAGATCCACATTTAACAAGAGTGGTTGTTTTGGGCTGGTCTGGCTTTTCACTGTTGCTGTGCACGTAAACCCCCTTTGGCAGAAAGAGGGCACCTGAAAAACTCACCACCTTTGGTAGCAATCGTGAAAAACGTGCCCGGTAACAACCTCTTCCGGGGAGTTCAGCCCTCTACAAAACAACATGGATCAAGCATTACTTGAGTGGTCGCTTTCCGGAGCTTTTATTTTTAACGCGACTCTTCTATCGGGTCACCTCGGGATGGGTGCCGCGCGGTGTACGCGAGGAAGCCTCGAGAAGACGACCTCGCTGTTTCTGGGGGCCGCATTTGCAGAGTGGGGTCGGGTCTAGCGCGTTGCCAGGCAGCAGCGGCGTTGCCCGCAGCAGTCGCGCGTACGAGTCGCCTGCGCAGTGACGCAGCCAGCGCGCGGTGACGCGGCGCGCGGCGCGGTGCACGCTGGGATATTTAAGTCTTCTCCGCGGCGCGGAGCCGCGATGTCTCCGGCGGCTGCGGCGGCTGGCGGAGGCGAGCGGCGGAGGCCGATAGCGAGCGGCAGGGACGGCCGGAGCCGGGGCGGGGGCTGCGGCGGCCCTGCCGGGGCGGCGCTCCTCGGCCTGTCGCTGTTCGGCCTCGTGCTGTACCTGGTGCCGGCGGCGGCGGCGCTGGCCTGGCTGGCCGTGGGGGCCACCGCGGCCTGGTGGGGACTGAGCCGCGAGCCCCGCGGTTCGCGCGCCCTCTCCTCGCTCGTTAGGAACGCGCGGCGTCAGCGAACCCTGCACGCCTCGCCTCCAGCCAAGTCGGCGGTGAACGGAAATCTCCTAGAGCCGAGGTCCCTGCTCGAAGGACCGGACCCCGCCGAACTGCTCCTCATGGGCAGTTACCTGGGCAAGCCCGGCCCCCCGCAGCCTGCCCCCGCCCCGGAGGCCAGGGACCTGCTGGAGAGGCCTGGCCGCCGCCGCACTCCCGCCCGCGCCGCGCCGCCCGCGCCCTCGGCCCATCGTGTGCACCACATTTACCCCTCTCTCCCCACTCCTCTTCTCCGATCCTCTAGGAGGCCTTCCCTCCGGTAAGATCTGCTCATCTTTCCCACCCCCTCCTGTCGACTGGCTTTGAATGGAGAGCCTGACTTTTTAAATCTGATTTTCTTTTTCATTAAGTCAAAAGTGGATTCCGTGTCGCTTTGTCTTCTTGAAACACCTTGGTGTGTGTCAGTCGTCCCCTGCCTTCCTTGAGCCTTTGGAATGAGATGTGATGCCAGAGCTGTTCCCTTCTTTACAGTTTTTAAAACCGCGTTTAGAAAAATACTTGATAAGTTACTAAAATATCCCTACTTATGGTGAAAGTATCTTGACCTTTCTAGAGTAGATAATATAGTATATTTTGTTGTATTTTTCCTTTGGACCAATAAGAGCAATTAGGTCAGTTAGCCGAGCTCAAAGAGGTGTTCCCAGGAGACCCTTCTTTTGATATAAAACTTGATTGATAAAGGTGATCAAATTAAAGAGGCTTTTCCATTTAGTCCCAATAGCTGAGCATTACAAGAGAATACAAAACTTTGGTGAAAATACTAGATTATCAATAAGTACATTCAGTTGAAAGATGAACTTAGGTGTCAAAAATGTTTGACTTTGGATGTTTATTACTTATGACTCAGCATAAAAGATTGAAAAGATTTAAGAATTTTTTAAAAGTTCCTCCTTGCATGTCCTAACGCGCACTTTTCTTCCATCGCAGTTTTACTTGTGTGGGCAGGGTTTTCAATTTCCCTCTCAAAGTTTTTGAAGTCCATTGTAGGGACAGCTGCTAAGCAGCTGCCACTTTCCATCCTTAGATGGAATGGGGGAACGTTGCCATAAAAATGCTGTGGGTTTTTTTGTGGCTCAAAAAGCAGTTTAAGGGGCGCCTGGGTGGCTCAGTCAGTTGAGCCTGCGACTCGGTTTCGGCTCCAGTCGTGATCTCAAGGTTGTGAGAGGAAGTCCCGCATCAGGCTCTGCATGCTCAGGGTGTAGTCTGCTTGAGATTTTTCTCTCCCTAGTCTTCTGCCCCTCCCCCGCGTGTGCTAGCTTTCTCTCTCTAAATAAATAAATAAAACCTTTTTTTTTTTTAAAGCAGTTTAAGCTCTCTGGAAGATAACTGAACCCACGTGATTCTTTAGTAATTTACATTTCTGCCATTCCTTCAGGCTTCTTTGGTTCTATAATGTGTTTCCCATTCTCCCTAGGGATTGTGGGAGTTTATCACACCGGTTTGTGATAACACCTCGAAGACGATATCCAATCCAGCAGGCCCAGTATTCCCTTCTGGGCGTACTTCCTACAGTGTGCTGGAATGGTTATCACAAGAAGGCTGTGCTGTCTCCTCGTAATTCCAAAATGGTGTGCAGCCCAGTGACAGTGAGGATTGCTCCTCCGGATAGTAAATGGACTCGTTCGCCAATGTGAGTATTACTGCTGGCAGAATAAACTTTCCTGTTTATTTCCACTTATTCTTCCACAGCCGTTCCTCTGACAAAAGAACTATAAAGCAAAAAAGGGAAGAAGTTCTTATTTGAATGAGAAATCCCTAACTCTAGTCCTTGAACAGCATTTTTTGTTTTGGCCTTAGACGGTAGCTTTAATTCTAAGGGCAGTTTCTATCAGTGTATACTTTTGCTTATTAGATAGCTTCTGATTTCCAGTGACTGAAGTCCGTGCTATATGCATGGTTATTAACATATCTTAATGCCAGAATCTTGTTTTTCATTACAGACCAGAGCAGACAATCAACTCAACACTGTCCTCACCATCAAGTAATGCTCCAGACCCATGTGCAAAAGAGACTGTACTGAGTGCCCTCAAGGAGAGGAAGAAAAGGACAGTGGAGGAGGAAGACCAAATATTTTCTGATAGCCAGGAAAATAAAAGAAGGTAACAGGCCCCGCAGAGTACTAAACAGGCCTCCCACACAGACTCCTGTGATTTGTTGATATACAGATCACTCCCAAGAAGAAACGGAGACCAATTCCACAGTTTCTGAGCTTCAGTAGGTGCCCTTCTTTGCATTCCATGGAAGAGCTTGGTAACAAGGGGTTTAATGCTGTTAGTTTCCTAAGGTACAGGTTAAATTTTATAACTTAACCTTTTCCACAAGTATTAAGAGATAAGCTGACAGCTGTTAGCCATGTTAGCCTCATACTTTTGATACAAATGTGCTAAATTTTATTTTTTTTAGAGGGAATGCTAAAAATCTTCCCTTCAGTAGCTTGTGTTGCTTAATTATTTGGGTAACCACCATTCGAATGTCCTATTTGTGCTGGAGGAAATGCTTGGCGAAGCAAAGTGAAGACTGGAATAATGTAGATTTATCAGTAATGAGAGTAAAACCAATTTCATTATTTGGTTTCTGATATTTTAATGAAAATGGAATAAGCAATCTGTCTCCTCTAAGTGTGGAAAGAGCAGAGGTTGAAGTCACTAGGTATGATGCATAACTGCTTTCCAAGAATCAGTTAAGAATTTCACGCATCTTTTAATTTGACAGATTGAGCACCTAATGTGTGCCTGGACCTACTCCAGGTACTGTGGATAGAGCAATGAGTAAGACAGAGTCCCCATGGGACTTGGATAATAAAATAAGGAATTCTAGATTGTATGTGTATAGAAGTAAAAAAAAAAAAAAATACAACAGGATGCTATAACAGATAATGAGAAGGGGGTTTCTTTCTATACATTGGTCAAGGAAGCACTCTGAGGAGACAGTGGACCCCACACTTGTTAAATGTAACCATTACCTAGACCAGATTGTTCATATCCTACAAAGTTGGCCGTCTTTGGTACTACCAGTGCAAAGTTAGGTAGGGAGATATTAATAAATGGAAGTGTTTTTATGTGACATAGGAAGATCTAATGATGAGTAGAGATGATTTATAGGTGAGCAATTTGAACTGATGTCAACTGGCTAAGCAGGGGTGGCAAGGAGTGGGGGAGGTGGGAAAGGGAATCATCTTCCTTATGATCCAGATAAGTCTCTCATATTCGCCAAGGTTAAAATTTTTCTTGACCCCAGTGAGCCTATAACTGAGGATTCTGTACTATCTTTCTCACACTTGGAGAAAGCAGTGATTATGGGACCATGCGTAGGCCCTTATGTGTGATATGTGAAGTTTTCCCTAACAGACTTGCCATATTAACCTCTAGAGCACTATGGGATGTGTGGGTTAGCCCCTAAAATGTTTTTGTTTTTTGTTTTTTGTTTGTGGACGGTCGGGTACTGTGATAGTAGCACTTGGGAGAGAAGTTAGCAAATCATAACACCTGAATAAGTTCAAAAGGTCTTGGAGCATTTGTATCCTCGTTATTAGAGGACAGTCTTAGACTAAGTCTGCCCTTCAGAGTCTCTAGGATTTGAAGCGGCTTCTTCTTGTCTAGCCATTTCTGTGTGCCATAGAAACAGTATAAGGTTCCAGGAGTATGAGAGGATGCTCTAGGGAAAAAAAGTCAGTTCATTTAATTGAGGGTTTCTTGATTTGTCACAGGCGCCATGATAGCAGTGGGAGCGGACATTCAGCATTTGAGCCCCTGGTGGCCAATGGAGTCCCTGCTGCTTTTGTGCCTAAGTAAGTGAGAATCCATCTGACTGAGGTAGGCTGGGGAAGGGCCCTGTCAGAGCTGTTGTCCTACAGAGATTTTCCTCTGTGTTTTTTTGCATTGCTTTATTAGCCCAGGTTCAAGTCTTTGACATCAGAGAGGAACATTTTGAGTAATGTTCCACAATAACTATTGTCTAATTTCTTTTAATATTTTTTCCTTAATATGGATAAAAATATGGTAAGGCTAAGAGAGATTGTAAATATATTTAATAACTACGTATATAAACAGGTTTGTGCGACGGTTAAAGTGCAACAGTATGAAATTTAAGATAAATGTTAAGTTTGTACAATTGAGTTTAAATACATTTAGGGGTTGGATGAGAGGGAAAGTGTCTTGGAAATCTGTGTGAAAAGACGTGAGGTAACTTACATGCTTATTGAGTCAAGAGAGTGACAAGGCTGCCAAAAGAGCTAATGTGCTCCCAGTCTATGCTGATAGCAGAACAAAGACCAGAATGGAGCACGTGGGGAGGGGGGCGGAGGTTCCTGCTGTCCTGAGTTCTGCTCACATTGTCCGTGTAGTGTTGTGCTTGGTTCCGTGGCCTGCACTGTAAGAGACCATAAACACAACCTAACAGTCATTCCGAATGAAGCAATTGTAATATGTTACAGAGTGGTGGCCATACATGAGTGGGTTTTGAAAGTTTAAAGTATTAGCCCAAGGGAGAAAAATCTCAAGGGGAATAAGGAAATGAGAGGGAAGTCACATGAAGAAAAGGCTAACATTTGTTCGGTTTGACTCCAAATAGATCCATAGGTGAAATAGGTGAAAGAGGAAATATATTTTCATCCAGTGTAAGAATAAACTAGTCCATGGTTGACATTCATCACTGTGGGAGAAAGTGAGTTGTCTACATTGTAACAAAGGTTGGGTGACTATTCTACAGGAAAGATGTTCTGTTGGAAGCTTAAAAAAATTGGTTGGTTCCTCTTAACTCTGGTTTTTTTAGTAGGTTTATTGACATGTAACTAACATTATAATAAACTGTGCCTTTTTAAAGTGTACAGTCTGATAAGTTCTGACCTGTATACACCTGTTAAACCATTGCCATAGCCAAGGTAATAAACATAACTATCACCTTCAAAAGTTACCCCCTGCTCCTTAGTAACGCCTCCCTCCAGTCCTGCCCCCAGCCCCAGGCATCCACTGATGTGCTTTTTGTCACTGTAGATTAGCGTGCAGTTTTTTCTAGAATATTATACAAATGGAGTCATACGTTTAATTTTTTAAATATTTGGCTTTCCCTTCCTGACTTGCCCAAGGTATTTAGCTGAAGTGGTAACAATAGCATTAAGAGCTTTATCCTTTTTTATTAAGTTTATTTAAGAAATATTTTGTGACCATGGATGAAGCCTTAAAAGAATGTTGCCTTAAATAGCACACTCACTGCCTTTTTCTTTTTTGTTAGGCCTGGCTCTCTGAAGAGAGGTCTCAATTCCCAAAGCTCCGACGACCCCTCGAATAAGAGATCTCGCACCTCTTCTGTGAGCTCCCTGACGAGCACGTACACAGGTGGCATCCCTAGCTCCAGCCGCAATGCCATTACCAGTTCTTACAGTTCAACTCGAGGTTTCTCTCAGGTACGTTCTTCTTGTGGCATGGGGGAAAGGTGCTCCGAGCGTTAATTGATGAGCCAGTGTTTACTAACCACCTTCCACCCATCAGATACTGGGATTGCCTCTGAGCTAACAGAAGATACAAACCCTTGAATGGTAACTTAGACCCGGGGAACAATAGAAAGCCCAGAAAGTAAACCAGTACATATGGGGACAGCTGATACAAAACAGCCAGTATTGTAGATAAATGGACAAAGAATGAATAATTCAATAAATGATATTAATTTGATTGAAAAGGTAGATTCAGTCCAGATTGCACTGGATCATAAAATTCATCCTATCGTCATTGAGAATTGAGTGAAAAGTTTTCAAAATATTGTAATATTTTAAAATTATTTTTTAGAAAAAATTGCAATTCTTTCTTAGAAAGAGGATGCAGTATGGCCTAGGGGACAGAACAAGCTTTGCTACCAGACAGACTTGGATTCAGATTTTGCCTCTGACACTTAGTAGCTATAGGGCCTCGGGCAGGTAAATCACTTCAACTTTCTATTTCTCATCTCCCAAGGATTATTATAAAGATTGAAGACAGTGCTTGAAAAATATCCATTACAATGCATGTCAGTAAGTGGGTACCCTATATATGGTAGTGAGAAAAAAATAAAGCGTTCAAGGAGGAAGAGTTTTGAGGGGAGAAAACTTTTGAGATGAGGTAATCCAGAAGGCTTTTACAATAACATAAATGAAAAATGAAGGCCTAAGCTTGAGTAGTTGTAGGAATAATCACCACAACAGGCAGATTGAGAATAATTCTCAAGAGCCCTAGGATTTTCAGAATGGTGAGTACTGGCTTCAATTTAAAGTCACTGGTCGCATTGGCCCCTAATAAGAGCGTCAGCCTGTCCTTTGAAGCTTTCAAGCCAGGCACTGACTTCTCTGTAGTTATGAAGGTCCTAGATGGCATCTTCTTCCAGTATAGGCTCTGTTGCAATTCCATTGTTTGGTATAGACCCCTTCATGAATGATTTTAGCTAGATCTTCTGGATGACCTCCTGCGGCTTCTACATCAGCGCCTGCTGCTTCCCCTTGTTACGGAGATGACTTCTTCCCTGAAACCTCACTGAGTCAGCTTCTGCTAGCTCCAGACTTGTCTCCAGCAGCTTCCTCACCTCTCAGCCTTCCTGGAATTGAAGTTAGGCCTTGCCCTGGTTTAGGCTTTGGCTTAAGGCAATGGTATGGCTGGTTTGATCTTCCACCCAGACCATTCAGACTTTCTTCATGTCAACAATAAGGCCTTTTCACTTTCTTATCATTCATGTGTTCATTAGGGTAGTACTTTTCATTTCCTTCAAGAACTTTTCCTTTGCATTCACAACTTGGCTGTTGAGTGCAAGAAGCCTACCTTTCAGCATGTCTCGGCTTTTGACCTGCCTTCCTTATTACTAAGCTTGATCATTTGTAACTTTTGATTTAAAGTGTGAGTCGTGCGACTCCTCCTTTCACTTGAACACTTAAGAGGCCGCTGTAGGGTCGTTACCTGGTATAATTGCAATATTGTACTATCTCGGCGAATAAGGAGGCCGGAAGAGGGAGAGAGATGGGAGAACTGCCAGTTAATGGCACAATCAGAGCACACTTATTTAAGTCAGCCGCCTTATAAGGGCGTGGTTTGTGGCTCCTCAAAACAATTACAATAGTAGCATCAAAGATCCCTCATCACAGATCATTGTAACAAAGAGAATAATAATAAAAAGTTGGAAATACTGCAATACTTAACCAAAATGTGAGACAGAGACATGAAGTGAGCAAATGCTGTTAGGAAAATGGCACTGATAGACTTGCTTGAAGTAGATTTGCCACAAACCTTCAATTTGTTAAAAACAGCATTTGCAGGGGCGCCTGGGTGGCTCAGTCGTTAAGTGTCTGCCTTCGGCTCAGGTCATCATCCCCGGATCGAGCCCCACATCGGGCCCCCTGCTCAGCGGGAAGCCTGCTTCTCCCTCTCCCACTCCCCCTGCTTGTGTTCCCTCTCTCGCTGTGTCTCTCTCTGTCAAATAAATAAAATCTTAAAAAAAAAAAACAACAGCATTTGCAAAGTGCAGTAAAACGAAGTATGCCTGTACTTACCTGTTCTTTAAAATCTTTCTATTATGTCAAATTTAAAATGTACGCAAAAGGAAAGGGAATCTAATGGACCTCCCTCCCTATAGCTTCACTTGTTAGTTACCAGCGTTTTGTCTGTCTTGTTCCATCAGTCCACCCCACCCTGTTTTTGCCCTTGTGTTTTACAGTAAATTTACAAACCTGTCATTTCACGTATAGGGACTTCAGTGTATTTAAAACTTTTTATAAACATTGATAACCACATTGGCATTATTCCTCTTAAGCAATAATTATTCCTTAATATTTGTTAATACTGCTCCATGTTCAGATTGCCTGTGTTATCCCAAACTGTCTTACTACAGTTCCTTTGTTTGAGGGACTAAACATCAGTTCTTTACATTTGGTTCCTAGGTCTCTTAGACTCTTTAAATCTATAATACTACTATTTTTTTCATGCCTTTGAAAAAACTGGATCATTTTGTTCTGTGGAATTTCCCACATTCTAGATTAAGTTTCCATCGTCATGGTATCTTTTTAACATATACACGATCCCCTATGTTGCCTGTAAATGGGAATTTGAGTCCTGAGACTTGATTAGATTCAGGTTCAGTTATTTTAGCAGAACATCACATCCCTGTGATTGCATCACACCAGGATCACGTGAGGACTGGCTGCCTCCCTTTTGTGAGGTTGGTAATGATCCCTGGGCTCAGCTGTTTCAGTCAGATTCTTCCATTTTCATTTTTCTATGAGTTTTTCATCTGACGATTTTAGCATCCATTTATCATCTTTGCCTAGGTCCACGGTTTTATTAGATTGCAAAATGGTAGTAATCTAGGGGCGCCTGGGTGGCTCAGTTGGTTAAGCAACTGCCTTCGGCTCAGGTCATGATCCTGGAGTCCCGGGATCGAGTCCCACATCGGGCTCCCTGCTCAGCAGAGAGTCTGCTTCTCCCTCTGACCCTCCTCCCTCTCATGTTCTCTGTCTCTCATTGTCTCTCTCGCAAATAAATAAAATCTTAAGAAAAAAAAAATTAAAAAAAAAAAAATGGTAGTAATCTAATTCTGTCATTTCCTCTGCATTTATTAACTGAAATTCTGTACAGGAGAACATATCCTACCTGTGGGAGTATCTAGGTAATAAGAAGGCGCTGATGCCAGAGCCAACTCCAGAAGTGACCTATGAGTTTTTGGGTGTTGTGATTATCTTTATGAACTTCTGAGTTTGTATAGACATTTCACTTTTTTTGAGGCACAAAGTTTTCCACTTTTGGCCAGTGGGAGCCCTTTCAAATTGGCTCCTATATCCTTTTGTTTTGATCCCAGTAGTTTTTGATAAATAACTTTGTTGCTTTTTAGCTTTGAAAAAAAATCCATCTTGTACATTTCCAACTCCAACTGAAGTTGGCTATATGTCCAAGTAGCCTTCCTTTTTTTCAGTTGGAAATGATTTTTATAGACTACAGTCTGGATTCTAGGAGAGTTAAAATTACACATATCCTTTAGAAAGAGAACTCTCAGTCATTAGTTCATATTGATATTTCAAGTTCAGATTTAGGATCACAGAACTTTTTACATAATTTCTTTGATTTTACGTTTTTATGTTTGAAGATTTTATTTCTTTTAGAGAAAGCACAAACGGGAAGGGGCAAAGGGAGAGAGAGAATCTAGAGTAGACTCTGCACTGAGTGCACAGAGCCTGACATGGAGCTCGATCTCACCACCCCAAAATCATGACCTGTGCTGAAATCAAGAGTCAGACACTTAACCAACTGAACCACTGAATTCAGTGTTCTCAGTTGGGTACACCACCAACTTGATATACAGTAAGGTTTGTTCAGTATATTTTAATGTTTTTTTTTTTTTAATACAGTTTGTTTTTATTTATGTAAAATAAAATACTTAAATTGTCCCAAAGAACAGGGGCGCCTGGCTGCTTCAGTCGGTGGATTTTTTTTTTTTTTAAAGATTTTATTTATTTGACAGCACAAGCAGAAGGAGAGAGAGGGAGAAGCAGGCTCCCTGAGGAGCCTGATGTGGGACTCGATCCCAGGACCCTGGGATTATGACCTGGGCCGAAGGCAGCCGCTTAACCGACTGAGCCACCCAGGCGTCCCACTCGGTCAGTGGATTATGTGACTCTTGATCTCAGGGTCGTGAGTTCCAGCCCCACCATGGGTGTAAAGATTACTTAAAAGTAAAATTAAAAAAAAAAAAAATTGTTCTGGCGTGCCTGGGTGGCTCAGTTGACTCTCTATCTCAGCTCGGATCTTGATCTGAGGGTTGTGAGTTCAAGCCCCGCTTTGGGCTCCACGCTGGGCATGGAGCCTACTTTTAAAAAATTAAAAATAAAAATAATGTAAGTAAACATAAATGTAAATAAATATAAATAAAATAAAAATTGTTCCAGAGAACATATGAGAAAACAAAATACACTCAGAGAAGTTCACAATTTCAACCTCTTTCTGCTCCACATTGTTCCCTTCCTATTTTTATTACTTTTTGGCTATTCTTCCACTGTCTTTTTTTTTCTTAAAACTATATGCAAATCCATGTCTATCTGTAAACCCCACCTTCTAACACGTGAGGCAGTAATATGTACAAGTTTGAGCCTTGCTTCATCTTTCCTCCTACAGTAAGTGCAGTTACTCTTGTGCTCTGTTGATGAACATTGAGCTCAGTTTTCTGCTGTGACAGGTGGTACTGCAGGTAACGCTTTAACTCACAATGTCATTTCACTCTCTGGCCATTACACTTCTCGGATAGATGGCCTGGAATACTGATTTCCCAGGCCAACAGTTAGATGCATGTAGTTTCACTAGATATTTTTAAATTCCCCTCCTTAGAGGATGTACCATTAGCATTCCCATTAGCATTATATGAGTGACGACTTCTCCATAGTCACGCCAATAGATTAGGTTGTCATAGCTTTGGGTTTTTACCAGTTAGGTGAGGAACAGTGTGTGTGTATGTGTGTGTCGCTTTTTTAAGATTTTATTTGGAGAGCATGTGCATGTCGGGGGGTGGGGAAGCAGAGGGAGGGAGAGAATCCACGCGAAGCACAGAGCATGACGCAGGGCTGGATCCCACGACCAGAGCTGAAATAAAAAGAGTCGGATGCTTAAGCCACTGAGCCACCCAGGCACCCCATATTTGTGTCTCTTAAGAGTGAGTTTGGGCCGATTTTCATATATTAGAGAAATATATTCCAAATGAACTAAAGATACAAATGTAAAATAAAAACCATAAAAGTATTTGTAAGAACAGGCTTCTCATGCATTGCTGATGGGAGTGTCCATTCATACAGTTCTCTGGAGAGCAGTGTGGCAGTAATTATCAGTATTAGAGATGCATGTGCCCTTTGATCCAGCAGGTTTGTTTTTAGGAATTAATTCTATACATATACTCAGAAGCATATAGAAGGATGTTGATTGTAGCATTTTAATAGCAGAAGCTTGGAAACAATGTAAAGGTACCTTCTGGGGGGGGGGGGCTGGTTAAGTAACAATATTTCCATAAGTTGCAATACTATGTAGCTATCAAAAAGAATAAGGTAGCTTAAGAGGCACTGATGGGAATTCAAAAATACAGAACAAAAGCAAGGTGCAGAATTGTGTGTATAGTGTTCTTTGTTATTTGTGCATAGAATACTTTTGATAGATTTTATTAGAAACCAGGAATAACTGTTGAGGTAGAAGGAAAACTTTCTACTGTGTACTCTGCTTGTTGGAATGTATGACATGCTGCATGTAGTAACTTTCCTGGTTTCAAAAAGTTTTTAAGTATAGGTAACTGTTAAGTAAAATAAGATTCCCCTGTCCTGGCTGTCCCAGTCTCCGTCCCATTAGGTACCTGTTGTTAACATTCGTACTAGGTGTGTGAACACAGATAATGCAGAGAATTTTTGGTCTGTGTTACACAAATGAGATCATCACGTATGTGCTTTTTTGTCTCTTTTTAAATCATATATTGCATAGTATTCTGTGTCAAATCTATATTTAATTTTTTTAATAATGTAGAAAAGTACCTTAAGTGTACAGCTTCATGTAACCAGTCAAGTAATAAATCATTTTCAACACCCAGAAGCCCCTCTCATACCTCCTCCTTCCTTCTTGAGTATTAGCACCTTATAGTTTTCCCTATTTTTAAACTTTATATAAATGAAGACCAGGATATGCTTTCTTTTGTGTTTGGCTTCTTTCACTATTTTCCTTGTGAGATGCATCCAGGTTGTTACATGTAGCAGCAAGTCTTTCATGAAATTCATTTTCTTTACACGAATATACCATAATTACGTTTTTTCTCCTGCTGTTGGACATTGGGTTTCCAGTTTAGAGCTATTATGCGTAATGTTGGTATTAAGTCTTTTGGTGCACATATATAAAGTATGTGAAGTGCTCAGTTGTAGTAGATGTTGTTGGACCTTTTTTTTTTTAAAGATTTTATTTGACAGAGAGAGCGAGAACACAAGCAGGGGGAGTGGGAGAGTGAGAAGTAGGCTTCCTGCAGAGTAGGGAGCCTGATGTGGGGCTCGATCCCAGGACCCTGGGATCATGACCTGAGCTGAAGGCAGACGCTTAACGACTGAGCCACCCAGGTGCCCCTGGACCATTTTTTAAAGTTACATTTCAGTTAATACTCTTGACCACTGCAGTGAGATTTTGTTCCTGTGGTTATACATCCTAACACTTGATGTTGCCAGTCTCTTTAATTACCCGTTGTGGTAACCAAATTCCATTGTGGTTGTAATTTGTGGTTGTATTGTAATTGCTGATTGCTAATGAAATAGAGGTATGAACTGTTCATTAGCCGTTTGTACTTCCTTTTTTATGAAGTGCCTATTCAAGTTTCTTGGCCCTTTTCTATTAAGTTGTTTGTCTTTTTGTTACTGATTTATAGAAATTCTTTATATATTCTAGATACAAGCTTTCTCTAAATTGTACGTGTTGCAACAAATCACTATCCTACTCTGTGTCTCACCACTTCATTTTCTTCACTTTACACTTACGGTTAGTGTATTGTGTGTGCTGTTTAGGAACTCTTTGTCTACCTAAAGTCATGATGATGATATGCTATCTTCTAGAAGCTTTATTCTTTTTCTTTTCACATTTGGATCTATAATCCACCTGAAGTTGATTTTTGTATACGGTGTGAAGTAGCAATCAAAATACCACTTGACTTAGTAAGCAACATTAATTGAAAGGTTGGACCATCCCTTTCCTTTGTTCTGTGGCACTGCCTTAGTTATAATTTAAGTGTATATATGTGGCTCCATTTCTAGATTCTGTTCTGTTCCATTGTCTGTTTTTTTGCCCTGTACCTGTCTTTTTTTCCTACACTGTGCCACACAGTCTTTTAGTTTTGATATGTAGTAGAATAAGTCATCCAACTTCTTATTTCTCTTATTCCTCTTCAGAATTGTCTTGGATCTTGACCCTTTGCATTTCTCTGTAAGTTTAGAATCAGCTCGTCAATTTCCACTAAAAGAAAGAATGGACACTTGTGAGATATTAAGACTGCCTTTAATCTACCAGTTATTTTGGAGAGAGATTACATTTTTACAGTGTTGAATCTTCCAATCCATGAACATGGTATATCTTTCACTTATTTACATCATTTCTAACTGCCCTGTGTAGTGGTTTTACATATTAAACTTATTCCTAGGTATATTTTTTGATGCTGTTGTAAATGGTGTATAATCTGTTGCTGATATATACAAATACAACTGATTATCATATTTAGAAAATTTGCTAAATTCCATAATCATCTGTATATTCTTTAGGATTTTTGTGTGTACATCATGTTGTCTACAATGACAGCTTTTTTCCCTCTTTCCTTTATAGTTTTTATGCCTTACTGTATTTGGTTAAGACCTGAAGTACAATGTTGAATAGAAGTGACAGCAAACATCCTTATTTTCTTGATCTCAAAGGGAGTGCTCTCCACATTTCCTGTTACATATGCTGTTTGATATAGGGTTGTTGTGAGGGTTTTTTTGGTTTTTTTAAAGATTTATTTATTTAATTTGGAGAGAATGCATGGGTGGGGGAGAGAGTCTCAAGCAGACTCCGAGCTGAGCGTGGAGCTCAACATAGGGCTCGATCCCACGACCCTGAGATCACAAAACCAGGAGTCAGCCACTTAACTGACTGTACCACTCAGGCACCCTGATACAGTTTTTTTGGTAAATACTCTATTGGATTAAGGAAGTTCCTTTTTCAGGGTTGTATCCTCAAATAACCAATTTTAGGAGTCACTCTATTACGTGTTGTTCTATTTAATTTCTGCCCTTCTAGATACGATTTCCTTTTTTTTTTTTTTGCCATGGCATGAGGTGTGTTTTATTTTCATTAAACGTACAAATAATTTGCTATAATATCCCAGGGCAAACCGGAGAATTTGGCAGTCTGATTGGGGGGGGGTCCCCTCAGAGACACGCAGGCCGGTGGTGTCGGCACAGAGTGCCCGGGTTCACAGTGCAGCCTGTCACTCATGTCCATCTTGCAGGTGGCTCTTCTTCCTCCACATCACGACTGGGGTGTCTCAAAGATGACGGGGGTGGGGAATCCTCTAGGATCTTAGGAAATTTCACTCCGCTTCTGCTCAGTGGTCTCTTTGGTCAGCAGGGTGTTCTTCTGCGTCTCTGTTTTCTTCAGCTTGGCCTTATCGAAGCCGGCGATTTCCCCCATGTCCGGCTTGTCTGCCATTTTCTTAAAGCGATCCGTGGAGTTCCACTCTGAGCCCGGCGCCTGGTGCTCCCACTCGCGTTGCTGCAGCAAGAGACCTTTTTTTTCTTTTTTTTAAGTAGGCTCCATGCCCAGCTTGGAGCCGTGGGGCTTGAACTCGAGACCTGAGCTGAGAGCAAGAGTTGGATGCTTAACCAACTGAGCCCCTCAGGCGCCCTTTCTTTTTTTTCATGTTCCACTTGCTGGGATTTCTTTCTTTCTTTCTTTTTTTTTTTTAAGATTTTATTTATTTGTCAGAAAGAGAAAGAGAGCACAAGCAGGGGGAGCAGTGAGCAGGCAGAAGGAGAAGCAGGCTCCCCGCTGAGCATGGAGCCTGAGGCGGGGCTTGATGCCAGGACCCTGGGACCATGACTTGAGGTGAAAGCAGACAGTTCACCAACTGAGTCACCTAGGTGTCCCTGTAATTCTTTAATCCAGATTCTTAGGTCACTGGGTTTTTTTCAGCCTTTTCCCTTTTCTAATATATATATATACTATATATATATATATATCAAAGGTTGTACATTTCCTGTAAACCTTAGGTGCTTACCACAGTCTTGAAGTAGAAGTATTTTTCATTTTCATTCAGTTCAGATACTTTCTGATTTCCGTTTTGAGTTCTTTGATTTCTGTGCTTAGAAATACATTGCTTAATTTCAAAACAGTTGTCTAGTTATCTTTCTGTTACTGGTTTTTAACTAAATTCCACTAGCTCACAGGATGTGCTCCTATCAATCCTTGAAGTAGATTTGCTCTGTGGCCCAGCACATGTTCAGTTTTGGTAAATGTTTCAACTTCACTTGAGAAGAAATTTCATGAAGTGCTCACTTATGGTTTATGTTCCTTGGAGTTTGTCACGTGGCTTGAGGTCTTTTGACGGTTTTGAAACACCTCAACCATTTTCTCTTCAGATGTTGTTCTGCCCTGTTTTCTCCCCTGTCTCGGTGTTTGAAGACACATGTTAGACCTTTTCCTTTTGTCCCATGTCTGTCTTGTTTGTCTGTCTGTGTTTCCCAACATTTGTCTCCCCCCTCCCCCAGTTCTTCCGTTGTCTAGTCTACTGATTTTCTTTAGTTATGTGCTATTTTAGCCCATACAGTGCATTCTTAAATCACTGTTGTTCTCTTTCTTATAGTTACCATTTGTCTGCCAGGATTCTCCATATTGTCACTTAAATTTTTATAATAGTTCTTTTGAAGTCTTGTTCAATAACTCCAATATTTGAATCTTCTGTGGTCTGTTTCTGATGTCTGCTTTTTTCCTCTGGGGTATTGGTTAAATATTACTTTCTTATATACTTGATTTTTGTTGCTGTATTTCTCTGTCAGACATTGAAAAAAAAAGTAACAATAACTTGAATCTCTGAATGATGGTATCTTCCTCCAGAGAGGTTTTACTTTTTTATTTTACCTCTGGCAGTAGCTAGGATAGGGACAGATGACTTCCGTCTGGGCAGACTTGACATGATTCTGAGTTGTCAGGTCTTGTGAGGGCTGGTTTATTTCTGATTTCCCCTCTCTTCCCGTACGGAGCCTTGAGGATCTCAACCAAAAGCTTTAGGTCATATTAGGGACCCTGTACTTCGGAAAGCCCTGAATTCATTTTTGTCTTTCCAACCCCGTGAGACTGATAAAAGCTTTTCTCAGTCTCCCAACTGCAGCTTTTCCTTTGGGAATTGGCAGTCACCGAGAGAGAAAAAGGAGCCCTAAATGGGGGGGGGGGGCTCACCCCTTGGCTCCTCCTCTTGTCTCCACGAAGTCTCACCGGCCTGGTAGCTCTTCCCCAGCACCGCCGTACCTTCACACATGGGGGCCGCATCTTCTCCAGCATTTGCTGCCTGTCCCTGGTGGGAGTGTTGCTCTAGAACAACATAGCCGTTGCCTGCAAGAGAGTCCGAGTTTGTGATCAGCGCCCTCACTCCAGGGTGGAGCCTGTGACCTCCTGCCGGAAGTGCAGCCGCGAACAGTAAGCGCCGTCTGGTGGTCCCAGTAGCTACCGGCCCCCTGCTCCCGTGCGGTATTTGCACATACGCTAAATTCTCAGAAGTCGGTATTAGGAAGAGGAGATTAAAGTAATGTGAAAGTTCTTTATGTTGAAGCTTCTCTTGGAGAAAAAAAGACAAAACAAACGTCCTGAGGTAGGGATTTAGTCAGTATCGGTGACAGCCCTTAAATTTGGTGCAGGTGGCAGTCGAGATCTTTGACTAACTGTATTTTTCCAAGGGAACGCTAGGAAGTAGCCAAATCTACAGCTGCCCGAACTAGAAACTCTAGCTTTGAAATTATAAAATCATTACACATGTTAGACGGGGACCAATTCTAGAAGAAGTAAAGTGTCCTCTGACCTCTTTGTGCATGGCCTTGATATATCCATGTCTTAGGAGACTTGTCATTTTCCAAAGTAGGAATATTTACCCTTGCCTTCAGTGCTTCAAACCCCAGCTTTCCTCTCTGACCTCGTGCCCAGTTAGTCCTTTGTATGATCTGTCAGCCAGACTAGGACATTTACCACCTTCTTGGAGCACCTAATACCTCCTGGTGCCTTCCCTTCCTTGTTCTGTTCCCGCTGTGGGATGACGTGTCCGTCCCATTGCAAGCCTGTGCGGCTTGTCTCTGCAGGTGCTTTTTGTGACGTCGTGAAAGGCTCTTAGATGTCACCTCCCTCCTTTACCGATTCTTCTAACCAGCGCTGTGTCATCTCTCTCCTGAGGCTCCTGTGTAGAGACCTCTGCTACCTTTCGGTTGTTCACGGTCAGTTTGTGTACTCGCCCATCTCCTTTCCACATTGTCAGTCCCTTGGTGATGGAGCGCTTAGCTCATCTTTGCATTCTTTGTCAAGTGTGAAGGTCTAGTGCCTCTCTGAAGTGAGAAGTCAGCTAATTAAAAATTGAATTACAATGCAGAACTAAACTGATTGCTAGATACACGGATTGACTATTTCTTTTTATGATTTATATCTTTATCTTACTTTTCATTAGATATGTTCATTATATTTAAGTGGAGTTGCAGGACTCCCATGTTTACATGTAACAGATATTAACTCTTATTGAAATTGTTTGCCTTTTAATTTTCTGGTTTTTGTTTTGCTTGGGGATGTTTTTATTTCCTGCCCACATAGGTTTTATGTCTGTTTTGTGGAACTGTTGGTACGGTTGGAAATTCCAGTGGTGTACAGTGGGGTCTCTTGCTACAGGGCAGTGCTTTTATACAGAGAGCTTTTCTCTCTTTTTTTTAAGATTTATTTATTGTAGAGCACACGTGCCAGTGGGGGGGGGGCAGAGAAGGCGAGACTCTCAGGCAGACTTCCCACAGAGCACAGGTCTCCATCTCACAACCCTGGAGTCATGACCTGAGCCAAAACCGAGAGTTGGACACTCAGCAGACTGAGCCACCCAGCTGCCCTTTACATAACTGTTACGGAGTTAAGAAATCACTAGAAGCTTCTCAGTGAGAAAAAGGTCTGCAGTGCTAGGATTGTTGTAATTCGGCTGAAGACTGAATGCAGCTGTGTGCAGAGTGCCGGCTCTCGTCGGTCACTTTGCTGCAAGCCTGCTTCGCAGGAGGCGAGGGGAGAATAGACCGTCTTTGTCATCGGGACTGCCTGGTGGAAAAGACAGGTGTCTGGGTAATTATTATTTAACAGTAAATACCAGAGATGCTGCAAAAGTCATGAATCATGGTAGCACATTTTAAAAAAAGTTGAAGTAAAACTGAAAATTTAATGAAAGGACTAAATCAGTTTACTGGCTTATCTTTGCTGTGATAGGGTTTTTGGGGGGAAGGGTTGGAAAAGTTTCTTAATTTTATCATTTCTGTAAGGCAGTGTAAACTTGTAAGCATCATGGCTCTAAACCATGACTGAGTGTGACATTCCACTTTTTAATGTATGCAATGTATACATTTGCTCCTTGTACATTTATTATTTCACTTTCCCTTACTTGTTCAGATTATTGCCCCCCCCACCCCCATAGTTAATACTGGCAATTGACTTTCCTTCAGGGGCCTTCCTTCACAAAGAAATCGTTTTGTTTTGTTTTTTTTAAGAATTTTTATTTATTTAGTTGACAGAGAGGGAGCACGAGCAGGCGGAGCAGCAGAGAGAGAGGGAGAAGCAGGCTCCCCACAGAGCAGGGGGCCCGATGCGGGGCTCGATCCCAGGACCCTGAGATCGTGACCTGAGCTGAAGGCAGAGGCTTAACGACTGAGCCACCCAGGCGCCTGTGTTTTTTTTAAGATTTTGTTTTAAGTAATCTCTACACCCAACATGGGGCTTAAACCCACAACCCCAAGATTAAGAGTCACACGCTCTACTGCCTGAGGCAGCCAGTCGCCCCATAAAGAAATGTTAAAGTTACTGAAAAGGAGACTTGATAGCAGTGATGAACAGAACAGAGAGTTATATTGTCCTGTAGACTCAGTTGTGTCTCTGCTTTCTGCCTTTCAGCTTTGGAAGAGGAGTGGCCCCAGCTCGTCGCCGTTCTCCAGCCCCGCCTCGTCCCGCTCCCAGACCCCCGAGAGGCCAGCAAAGAAAATAAGGTAATGAGTCCTGACTTGCCTGCAGATTCACAAAAGGGCAGGAAAGGAAGGACACGTGCTTGGCTCTTAGGCTTCCTGCAGCTGTGATTTGGAGAGTCAAAGAAATCGCCATCTAGAAGGACAGGGAAAGTACCTGCCTGAACTACTCTCCTCTCTTACAGTCTTCATGCTGACCCTAGAGTCTCTGGCTCTCTTCCTCATTCTGCAGCTGGAGCAGCCGGGGTGTGCAGGGAGCAGAGTGAGTTACGTCAGGGGCAGGAGAGCTCACGTTCTAGACTCCGGCTGACCCTCTAGGCACCGAAAGTCGACTAGAACGCTGCTCTTGGGGTCAGATGTGTGACAGCTCGCAGGGATTGGCAGGTTGAAAGTAAGGTTTTGAAGGTTATTGTGTTGTGCTTGCTGTAAGACAAAGGTTTCTCCATGGCATCCGTGAACTGCCTTCCCTTCGTTTTGTAGGAATTTTCTTTTGATTTCTTAAATTTTTTGTCTTGGCATACTTTGATCTTAAATCATGATGGTCTGGACTTTGGCCAGTTGGTAGTTAGGAGGGTGTAAGAAGTTACCCAGTACTCTGTCGGGAGGACTTTCTTTTTCTTTTTCTTTTCTTTCTTTCTTTTTTTTTCTTTTTAAAGATTTATTAGAAGCAGTGAGAGACCACAAGCCGGGGTTGGGGGGCAGAGGGAGAAGCAGGCTCCCCGCGGAGCAGGGAGCCCGATGCGGGGCTCGATCCCAGGACCCCGGGATCGTGACCCGAGCCGAAGGCAGACGCTTCACCGGCACCGGAGCCCGAGTCAGGAGGTGTTTCTAAGCACACCTGTGCCTCTTCCACCCGCAGAGAAGACGAGCTTTCTCATCGCTCCAGTTCTTCAACCCCGTTGGCAACAGACAAGGAGGCCCCGGGAGAAAAGGGTAGGTGGATAAGCGCACGAGAGCGACTTGCGGTGGGCGTGTTTCTAGAGGCTCCGAGAACACGCGCCGAGCGTCGCTGCGTGTGGGGCCTGTCCGGTCAGAGGTTTGTAGTCTGTGGCGCGGGCAGATCGACGTCGCGGCCCGGCGTCACTGGGGCTGGCGGTCAGCCGAGGTGCCGGAATCTGCGGGCGGGCCGGTAGTACGCACTCGTCTGCCTGCGTTTGGGGCAGATCCCTCTTTATGCCCTCCAGTCAGAAATAATCTTGCACACACTACCCAGGGCCCCAAGCACGGAAGATGCGACCTTTCAGAGGTACCCAGTGAAGAGAGGGTGGGAAGCCGGGTGGATAGACAAACCTAGCCGTTTCTGGAAGGGAAGAGGAAGAAGACAAGCCCGTGTTGTTTCTTTAGCTGCAGATACAAGCACGTGGAAGGCGCAGACCTCGTGCAGCTCCCCGCCCACACCTGGCAGCTCCGGGCGGCGCAGGCGGAGGGTCCAGTTGCTGCCGTCGCGGCGAGGGGCCCGGCTGACGCTGGTAGGGCTCTGTCCGGCCACACCCGTCCGCCCCAGCACAGCGCTCCCCAGTTCTTGGGAAGCTGAACACAGGCCTCCTCCAGCTTCTCTGACTGACGGGCCTCTCGTCTTCCTCCCTGGCAGCCACCCCCTCCCCAGCTTGGCTACTCCATCACTGCCGAAGACCTCGATCTGGAAAAGAGAGCTTCGCTGCAGTGGTTTAACAAGGCCCTGGCAGACGGGACCGGTAAGGAAGACCGACCAGCTCCACGCTCTGGAAAGGAGTCGTTTCCTGGGGTTTTAGTTGGATCCTTCTCATCTGAGAAATCCATTTGGGTCCTCGGTGTTAGCGGGAACCGTGGGCACTGGCGTTGGGGAGGCATTTCCAGATAAGTGGATCCCGAGCGCCCCGTGTTCTCTGGTGTACTCCCGGAGAGAATTACCCAACACGATCTTTCTTCCTTGCTTAGAAACCGCCTCGAGCTCTGTCGCCGAGAAGCCCCCTGCCACTCAGCCTTCTCTGACGTGTACCCTGCCCGCTGCTGGGACCGCCGCCTCCCCAGCCACCCTCCCAGCCCCGTGCAGCAGCCCGCTGCTGGAGAGCTTGAAGAAGATGCAGAGTTGTGCCGGCCTGTCGTCTGCCCCGGGTGAGTGGGAGAGCCCCCGGCCCCGGAGCACAGAAGGACCTAGGTTTCCCCCAAAGTAAAAGCAGCTCGTCTGCCAGTCCCCGGAAATCTGGGGGCTGGAGCCTGCTGTGGCTCACCAAACCCGAGCTGGTGTGCGCTGAAGAGCTTCAGAAGTCTCTAATCGGGAAGCTTTCGGGAAGGGGGCGGCGATACTTAAAGCTGGGGTCGGCGGCCTCACTTTAGGAGTCCCGTGGTTCATGACTTGAAACTCCCTTCCTGAGCTGTTGGGAGCCTTGTCGTCATCCTCAGTAATATGCGAGTAACACTTAGCTTGTGAGGCGTGAGGCTTTCTGAAATGGAAATGGGAGAGCACATGGTTGGAGGTCCCGCCGCGTGCCTTTAGACCACAGGCACGAGAGGATGGCGTCCTTTGCCCTTGAGGTCTCCAGGGGTCCGTCACGGCACTGCATGTGCCCACGTCCGCTCGTTGCACTTCCTCACATCTCACATGGGGGGCTCTGTCAGGCATCGGCCTCTCCCAGGGCCTGGGGGAGGGACCCTTCTGTGCAGCTCTGTGCTCCACACTCGGCACACGGTAGGCAAATGCAGTCAGTCTTTCTGGGGTGAGTAAGGTGCATCTAGGCAATTAAGTGGACTTGAGTTTGGGTGATTGGGTTTTCCTTAGTTTCCACACAGTTAACCCCCACTTAGGCCAAATCGTATTCTGTTGTATCTTATGGTCTGTGAAGGGTGGAAATAGTGAACACCGCGTTGATTTTACGGAGTGGATACCTGAAGGGTTTGTGGTATAGATGGGGTCACATTTGTTGACTTAACTTGGGAGCCCTAGCACTGCGCCGAGCAGGAGGGCGAGGGGGGCACAGAAGCATTGAATGCCATCACGTCGGAGGTATTCAGAATTCACGTTCTCTCTTCTTCCCAGAATCCACTGGAGTGGCAACCACTGTGGCCCCTTTGCCTCCGAAGACACCCAGCCTTCTGGCCCCTCTTGGCTCTTCACAGTCAGGGCCCCTTCCAGGCACTTCCTCGGACTCCAAAAATGCAGCCACTTTCTTGGGGCTGACCCCTGCTGCATCCCCGACACCAGCCACTGACACCACCAGGTCACCTCCGGCTCCTCAGGCTGAGACATCTGCCAAATCCCCAGCCCCGGCTGCCCGGTCCCCCACCCCCAAGGAGAGTCTTCTGTTGGGAATGCTGAGCACCCCACCCGCTGACCCCCCTGCGTCTGCCGCCCCCGCTGTGTCTTCAGCATCCCCCATGTTCAAGCCCATCTTTGCGGCCCCGCCAAAAAGCGAGAACGAGAGCCCCTTGCCGTCCAGCCCCTCCAAGGTCCCCACCACGGCACCTTCCAGCTCCGCCCTCCCTGCACCTGCTAGCAGCCCTCAGCCCACCTTCAAGCCCGTCTTCGGCAGCATGGGGCCCCCTACCTCTGCGCCCTTGTCCGCTCCCTTCTTCGGTCAGACCGCTGCTCCAGCCACTGCCACGAGCGGCCCTCTCTTCGCCGGCCAGGCCACTGCCGCCTCAGCCGTGGCTCCCGTGGCTCCCGCGAGCACGGCCAGCACGTCGGCGGACTCGGCTTCGAAGCCCACGTTCAGCTTTGGCGTGAGCGGCGTGACCAGCACCACCACCTCCGCTGCCGCGCCTTTCCTCTTCGGGGCGCCCCCAGCCTCCAGCGCCAGCTTTAGCCCGGCCGTGGGCTCCGTGTTCCAGTTCGGCAAGCCCCCTGCCGCGCCCGCGTCGACGGCCGTCACCACCTTCGGCCAGTCCGTCCCCGGCGCCGCGCAGACAGCCGCCGGCAGCGGCGGCCCCTCCGGCTTCGGCGGCTTCGGCGGCGGCCTCACCGCGCCCGCGCCCGCCACCAGCAGCCCGCCGGCCCTGACCTTCACCACGGCCGCCGCCGCCGCCGCCCCGGCCTTCCACATTCCCTTCGGCTCGAGCCCCAAGCCCGCGCCGCCGTCGTACCCGGGCGCCAACCCCCAGCCCGCGTTCGGGGCCGCCAACGGGCAGCAGCAGGGGCCCGCCAAGCCCGCCGTGGCCCCCGGCTTCGGCAGCTCTTTCGCGTTCGCGAACTCCGCGGCCCCGGCCCCGGCCGCCACCCCGGCGCCCGGCCCGGCCCAGCCCGCCTTCGGCAGCGCCGCGCAGTCCGCTTTCGGCGGCCTGAAGCCCGCCGCCTCCGCCTTCGGCACGGCCGCCAGCACCCAGCCTGCCTTCGGCAGCGGCACGCCCGTGTTCTCCTTCGGGGCGGCCACCACCGCGGGCTTCGGAGCTACGACCCAGACCACCAGCAGCGGGACGAGCGGCTCGGTGTTCGGCGGCACGACGCTGTCGCCCTTCACGTTTGGGGGATCCGCCGGCGCGGCCGGCGGCGGGAGCTTTGGGATCAACGTGGCCGCCCCCGGCACCTCCGGAGCGTTCAGCTTTGGCACGGGACAGAGTGGGAGCGCCGGCGGCACGACCCCTTTCGGAGGAGGCTTGAGTCAGAGCACGCTGGGCGCGCCCAGTCAGAGCACACCCTTTGCCTTCAGTGTGGCCGGCACGCCCGAGAGCAAACCTGTGTTTGGAGGTAAGCTCGGGAATGGCCTCGGTCCGCCGCACCGGGCGCCGGTCTAAGTGCCAGCGCGGCCCCCTCGCCGACAGCGCGCCACGGTCTGGCCGGGCCGGGGCTGAAGGTCAGTAGTTAGACACGGGCTCAGGGAGCGGGAAGCCTCCGGGCAGGGGGCAGTGCGTCCCGAGTGGCGTCTCGGGGCAAATTGAAGCCGATTCTCTGTGTTGGGCACAGGGACTGGGAGTGTGGTGGGTAGGTGTGTGTGTGAGAGCACGCTTTTCGGGCACACGGGCGCTGGTGCAAAGGCCCAGGGGCAGGAGCAAGCTCGCTCTGGTCAGGAACAGACAAAAAGCAAGGTGCGGCTTGAGGATCTAAAAATGGAAATGATCCAAAATGCTGTGGAGAGGCAGGCCACCTTGAAGGTCATGCAGGGCTTAAGGGTTAAATTTGGATTTTAAGTACAGAGGGAGATCCCTGTAGAATTTCAGGAGAATGAAGTGATCTTAGCTGCCCCACGGCAGGTGACTCACAGAGTTCTGATCCTGATGATTTGTGTTCTTAAATGTGAGAGTGGACTGGGGAGGTGTGTGTACAGACGAGGGCCTCTCGAAGTGGTCATTTGGAGGGTGAGCAAAGGAACGTAATGAGAACCTAGTAGAATTGTCAGGAAGTTCTGAGCGCCGGACAATTGGGGTAATGAATTTGAGGTGAGGCCAGACGGTGCAGCAACATTCACATGAATGCTGGGGGGCAGGGAGACCCCGCCTGTGGCAGCTCCAACAGGTTCCCGTGGGGGGGGGGGGGGCAGGGACCTGGGGGTTCTCTGGGAGCTAGGATGGCCCCTGGTGGCGGTGAGGGGCAACCGTAGGGGGCAGGGGTGGGGGCAGACAGCAAGATGGCAGGCCCAGGGCGGGAGCGAGGAGGCCAGCCCTCCCTGCGGGCGGTCGGGAGGCAGTGGTGGGATGGACAGTGGACCTCTGGTGGCGAGGGCAGAGGCGGTCTGGTGTGGCCATGGGAAGGCGAGAGGACCCATGGGGGGGTGGGCGTGTTTGGTGGAAGGCTCAGGTTTCTGGAGTGAGGGACAGGTAAACGGGGAGAGGGGGGAGAACTCAGCCCCCAGAGGGAAGTAACCTGGTTAAACTGAGTGTCCCCCTCTCCTGTGCTTTGGTGGCCACGGAAATGCAGACTCTGCTCTTTAGGCCAGAGGGCAGCGCTGCGGGGCTTTGGCTCGGCCGCAGCCAGTGGGGAGAGCGGCAGTCCCCACCACTGGGGTGAGCCAGCACGGGGGGCCAGGGCGGAGGTGCCCTGTGGGGTCGCCCCCCAGCTTCAGTACCCGGCCCGGGACGCCCTCTGGGCACTGGCCTAGTGGCTAGTTTTCTGCGGTCTCTTCGTTCTAGGCACCTCCACACCCACCTTTGGTCAGAACACCCCTGCCCCCGGGGTGGGCGCGTCAGGCAGTGGTCTCTCCTTTGGGGCATCCTCAACACCCACCCAAGGCTTTGTTGGAGTCGGACATTTCGGTAAGCAGCAAGTCCCCTCGGTGCCAGCGTGTCCTATTTCTCCAGAGAGGGAGGGGGTCTCGGCAGGTTCTTGCTCTGGGGCCCCCCTCCCCGGGAAAGATCAGCCTCATAAGCCCGAGAAAGATGTGGCCCGGCTGGAAGGCCAGCACAGCCCAGCCCATGGAGTTGGGGGGAACGTTCCCTACCACTGGAAAGCCAGGTAACAATGCCTTCCCGCTCACTCGCAGAGGATCTGGGATTCTGCATTTTTACTAGTCCCTCTCCACCCCCCGCACCCCCCAGCAACTGACATGGTTTTGGGAGGCCCGGTTTAGTACCCGGCCTTCTGCTAGCCTAACCTTCCAAAGATTGGGGTGCCCGCGCAAGTGCCCCAGGCAGCAGCTGCCCTGATGAGACCTTGTTGCATCTTTCCAGGCTCGGCGGCCCCTTCCTTTTCCATTGGTGCAGGATCCAAGACCCCGGGGGCTCGGCAGCGACTGCAGGCCCGCAGGCAGCACGCCCGCAAGAAATAGCCTTTGGCCCCCTTCCGTCCCCGCCACTCCTTGCCCAAATGTGGACCTCAGCACCTGCTAGGAAGAGCCTCTGACCCTTCTAGTTCCATAGAGCAACCACCCCCCGCCCCCATCTCTGGCTTCCGCCAGCGGGGAGGCAGCGGCAGCCCTGGTGGCCGTCCCGCTCCTCGAGGGGGCAGGGGCGGCAGCCCCCGCTCCCTGTACTTGAACAGCTCCGCGGTGAGGCTGGAGAGCGCAAGAACATCTGTACATATGGTCCCCTCCTTCCCTGACTCCTGTGTGGTGTGTTCCCGCCGCTCCCCGCAAGAGCCAGCTTGGCGGGGGGAGGGGGGGTCGCAGGCACAGCCCTCGCCCTTGTCGCCGCTGGGGACGGGAGTCGGGGAGCTGGGTCAGCCCCGCAGCTTTACCTTGCTTGGCTTGCCTATAAGAAGTGGTTCTCCCCGGGGCCCGTTAGGGGACCCTGCTTCCCCCTCTCTTGCTGCTTTGTTCCTCACCGGTTCCTTGCAGGATCCACTCCTTTTTAAGTGGCCCCGAATTTCGCTTTGCCTTGGAGACCCCAGTGGGTGCTGCTCCTGCCAAGTCCGAGTCAATGTTTCGTCCCCCACCCTCTGCCAGTTTGGCCCCTAAAAGCTTGGTGGCTCAAGACTGTTAGCCTGGCAGCTGCAGGGGGGAAGCGCCCGGAGCAGGCAGGACGTCCCCCCACTGTTCAGCTGCCTCCTCGCCCGCCTCGCGCCCCCCCCCCCCCGGGTTGTATGTTCAAAGCCTTGTCCTGTGTTACCGTCTGATGCTCATGTCCATTGCTCTTTGAATCGAGTTTGGAGGAAGAATTGAATCGTATGAGTGGCGGCATGTTGGTAGTGCCGGACTTAACTGTTCCAAGTTTCTGGGGCCTCGCTAATTGAATGTGGGAAGTAGCACCACTTTATGGCTACACGTGCTGACTCCTGGATTTGCAAATGGTGTTTTGACTTTAAGGGCTGGCAGCCCTAGAGGATGGGGCCGAGGGGAAGCAAAGACCTCTTCCCTCCGCCGTTTCCCTCCCACCCCCGCCGTGGGCTAGATCCGCCCCAGGATGTGGTAGAAAACCAAAAGTAGTGAACCACACTTCAGAATTCTTCAGGTTCCTCCCCCCTCCCCCCCTCCCTCCTCTGTTCCCAGATCACCTACCCCGGGCCCAAGAGCCTTGCTGCCATGCCCATCCTCTTTGGGAGAAGTATGAATGCGTGTGTCTAAATTAAAAGAAAAAAATATTTAAACATTTTTTAACAAAATAAAAATTTATTTTTGTATTTAAGCTAAATTGCCTTTTAAATTCCTTCAAGCTTGGTTCACTGAGGTGGTTAAGTATAAATGCTATTGACTAGGAATTAGCTGTATAGGTAAGTTATGCCCGTGAGAGGCTCAGATGCTGTCCTCGGCAGCTCTCCTGAGGGGCCGGAGCTCCTTCAGGACACACGATATAAAATGTAACTCTTATTTTATAAATAATGTGACGTAGATGTAACTAGTCCCCCCTCACCCGTGACCGAGGTTGAGTGCTGTGTATGGCAGGCGACGGTCATGGCCATCCCCGTCGCCCCGCGGGCCTGACTTCCCTGCGTGTGGAGCTGAGGGAGAGGCCTGCACCTCATGTCCCAAATCCCTGTTAGGATCGGGGGGCGGGGGTGGGGGGGGCACGGGTCTAGAAAGCAAGCTTCCGCGGGCAGCTGACGGAAGGTAGGCCCCTCTTCGCCACAGCACTCTGAGCTAGTTACCTCGGTTCCACCGGCAGGACGGTTGGTCCGGGAGCCCCCGGAAGAGGGTGTCCTGGTGCAGCCCGAGTGAGTGTGTGTTTGGGGGGGGGGGTGTGTACACGGGTGTGTGTGTGTGTGTGTGTATACACGGACGTGCACTGGACAGGAACGGGAGGCTGGGACTTTCCATGACAAAGAGTTAATTCCTGTGAGTCTAGTTGGAATTTTTAGTATGAATGTGAGATTTTTCTCCTTGCTTATGTCATTAAGAATAAAAAACAACTGTGATCTATCGTATTCCGTGTCCCACCTTTTATTTCTGTGGGCAGAATTCTCTCACCAGCAGGAACACGGCCCCGGGAAGGGACCCAGAGGACGAGGAAATCCACTCTGTCCCCCCCTGGAGATTCAGGGTTACCGCTTTCCTTTCTAAAGCAATAAAAAAACCCTTTCAAAAACCTGCTGGCTGAGCTGCGGGGAGGAGCGGGCTCTTCCTCCCCACCCGAGAAGGAGAAGCCCTGCGGACCTGCTGTGTGCGGGGCTGCGCGCCAGGAGCCACGGCCTGGCGCCGTCTCTTCCTCCGCGGGGCTGCGCTGGGTGTGGGTTCGGGCGCCGCTGCTTCAGCCTGTGGGACTGAGCTAGAAGGAAAGTACCTAAGTTAGGTGCAGCCCGGGCCTCCGGCGCCTTCCATGCAGCCCCCGTGCCTGCCCCTCACTCACCTCGGCACCTCTACCCTTTCCAGAACGGCAACAAAGAAGCCACCAGTGAGCGTGGTCTCGGGGGAGGCCCGGAGGCAGTGTTCAGCCCCGGGGAAAGTGCTGAGGCCTCGGTGGGGCCAGGAGGGTAGGACGGGAGCTAGCCTGTGGAGAAGAATGGCAGAGTTCTGGGTAAAAAGAGAGCAGCCCCCTTCCCCGGGACCCCCTCCCCCCGCCCGCCCCGCTACCTGAAGGTCCCTGGGTTCTGCTGCAGGGCGTCGCGCACCACATCTTCATTCTCCTCCTGGCAGAGGGAGCACGTGGAGTAGACCAGGCGCTGCAGGGAGGGGAAGGTGAGCGCGTGGCGCAGTGCTCGCTGCTGGAACCCGGCCAGGGCCTGCAGCCGTGCCTTGCTCGGGGTGCCTGCCCCGGGCTCCTCCAGCTGTCTGGCTGGCATTCCTAGGGACAAAGCGTGTCAGCTGCAGACGGCCTCACTTCGAACGGAGATGCTCTGCTTCTCACGAGGCCAACGCAGACCCCGGAGCTGCAGGTCCCTCAGACACTCTGTCCCCATCTCACCTGAGCCGCTACAAGAAGGATCCAGTAAGATGTACTGGACCCGACGGAAGCGCTGGTCAGAGGGTGAGACCGCCAGGAAGTCTTCCTCCGCCAGCTCGCAGCACGAGACCCCAGCCCGGGCCAGCAGGGTAGCCATGGACGCCAGGCGCCCGGCATCCAGGTCAAAGGCAAAGATCTTCCTGGGGGACAGGGGAGAGCTGGGGCGGATCACCGGGCACCTAAGGGCCCACAGATCTGACAGGCAGGAACACGTCCATTCGGGGCACAGGAAAGAAGGGACAGTGTCCAGTTGGAGGGACCTGACCCTGGGGCTTCAGATCTCCCACCGGCCGCCCGCTGGGCAGCTGAGCGTCGGGCTCCAGCACCAACAGGTCCCGATGGAATTCCTCTGGGCCTCCGGGCCCGGCTGGAATACAGTGCCCGACCTCCAAGGACGGAACTGGCACCGTGTCCCCCGGCCCGGGCTGACCGCGGCACTCACCCCTGGTTCTGGAGGAGAGCGGCCAAGTGACTGGTCTTGTTGCCGGGGGCGGCACAGGCGTCGATGACGTGGGCGCCCGGGGGCGGGGCCAGCAGCGCGGCTGGGAGGCAGCTGGCCTGGCGGGCAGAGCGCAGCGCTGGGGCACGGGGACCCCCGGCCGGCCCACGCGTGCGCGCCCCGCCCCCCCGGCCGCCTGCCCCACCTTGTCCTGTAGGATGAGGTGACCGGCCCGGTACAGTGGGTGGTCGTGCAGATACGTCTGGGCCGGAAACACCAGCAGCTCGGGCAACAAGGGATCCAGAAGAAAGCACCTGCCGCGGAGGGCCCGCGCGTCCTCGAGGCTGCCAGGGAACAAGAAGCACCGAGCATGCTGGGAGCTGCCGCAGGCCGAGCGCCAGGCTGGGCCTCTTACCTGTGGCCCCACGTTTCTCGCGCTGCTACGGAGAAAGGGAGAGGCGGCAGGTGAGGGAACGAGTGGGCGCTCAGGCCAGCCCTGGGGTCCCACTGCCGCCGTTTGCCGGGGGCGGGCGCGGTGGGGGGGGGGGGTCTCACCCCCTCGCGCTTCTGGGGCACGGTCGCCGTTGAGGACGGAGTTACGACGTCCGAGACACTTAGGAAAGCAGCCCGCACAAGGGAGGCGCTCACGAAACGCCAGTCAGTGCTTGGAAACACACGCGGGGCCGGTGGGCGCTGGCGTGAGGGGCGGGGGCAAAAGGCGCGCTCACCGAGCTCGGGGACGGAGCACGGGGCAGGCGGCTGCCCCAGGCCAAGCGGCCGGCCCCCCTGCACCACCCTGGCCTCCATGGGCAGCAGGGGAAAGGGAGGGAGTGGAGGCGACTTCCCAGAGCTGTCAAACTCCGAGGAGGTGCGGGGGTGCAGGCGAGCACCGCAGCCCGGGAAGCAGGGGGCACAGCCCAGGGGCCAGCCCAGGAAGGGTCTTCCGCTGGGAGAACTTTCTGCAGCCAACCACAGCTGAAGTCTGGAAGTGGGGAGACCAGGAGGTTCTTCGGCCCATGAAGACAGAAAATGACAGGCAGGGTCTGGGAGGACAGAAAGGTGCAGCGGGCAGGGTGGGCGTGACCGGGAGACACGACTCGGCTGCTAGCCTGGCCGCCACCTGTTCGCTGACGACAGGGAACGCTGAGGCGCAAAGTGCAGGGACGCCGGACGCTTCCACACCCGCAAGCCAACCGTACCCGGCACCACATTCACAAACTGAAGGACAGAGATCCTGCTCGTCTCATCTAACAAGACTCAACATCCATTCATGATAAAAGCTCACCAGAGCGGGTGTCGGGGGACACACCTCAACATAATATAGGCCACATGTGAAAAGCCCACAGCTAACATACTCAGGGGTGAAAAGCTGAAAGCCCTTCCTCTAGGATCCAGAACAAGACAAGGATGCCCCCTCCTGCCCCTTTTACTCAACAGAACCTAGCCAGCACATCAGGCAAGATAAATAAGAGGCATCCAAGTTCGAAAGGAAAAACTGTAACTATTTGCAGATGACATATACAGAAAACCCTAAAAATTCCAACCAAAAAACTGTTAGAACTTTTAAGCAGATTCAGTAAAGCAGCAGGATACAAAATCCATATGTGAAAATCTGTTGTGTTTTTTACACACAGATGACAAACTATTAGAGGAGGTCACAGAGGTGATGTGGCCACCCGCCGGGGGCAGGACCTGGACAGTCCGGCTCCTCACCCCCGTCCCTGGGACGTGCATCCTGCTTGCCTTCCCCACTCCCCGAGGCTGCCCAAGGACACAGCCTTGAGAGAGCGATAGGGTGTAGAGACCATCTGGAAGGCAGGAGGCCGAACCCATGAAGACCTCTGTATAGACTCCGAAGATTCTGGCAGGTGGGCGTGGAGACGTCTTGCTTGCTGCCGCCCCAGACAAGCTTTCCAGTAAGTCCCCTTGCTTATGAAGTCTGCCCCCTACCTGTCCAGAGCGGCCTGCCTCTTTCTTGGTCGCTCCCTACCCTCCGCATCGCGGGGCCAGTTCAGATTGCACCCGGGAAGCTCCCGAGATCGCACCCCAACCATGGGAGAGCCAGCCTGGAGACCAAACACATGGTCCGCGGGGGAAGTCCCCAGTTGGCCAGTGACCACTGTGTGGCGCAGGGTAGCCCCTACATCAGATGCTGGGGGACCCCTGCGTGAGTACAGGGACACCCCGAAAGTGCAGGCCACTTTAACGCGCTCGCTGGAGAAACTGCACGGATGGCCCTGCGGTAGAGCAAATGGGGGGGGCCAGGAGAGGGGAAGCGGAGGGCTTTGGACGGCTGAAGCACCCCGCACCGGCAGACCCCTAATACAAGAGCAAGCAAGAGCAGCCCCGATTCGGGCAACTCTCCTGACAAGAGGGTCTCCTCCCTCCGAGCTCGCGGACACGCTGCCGAGTTCCAGCTGAAGGCCGGGGGGAGCATCCCGCACAGCGATGGCTGCCCCAACTGCGCAGGGGCCGGAGGAAAGGAGCCACGTCCGCACGCACCCTGCCGCCCTCCAGCAGGGGGCCTCCAGCGGGGGCTGCATGGCACGCTTACAGGAAGTGCAAGGTAGTTATGTCCTCAGATACTGGATTGTTCTAGCCTGCAGGGAGGCTTGGCCCAATGAGGGGGACCTTCCTGGGCATGCGGGACCCCAGGTATCTACAGAGAAGTCCAACAAATTCTTAGGGAGTTGGGAACGAGACAGGCCACCTGCACCCCGGTCTCTGAAAGCCCTGATAGGGCCATGTCATGGCAGGAAGGAAAGCGAGCTCCAGTCGGCCCCCAGCACAGGGTACGGGCTGCTCAGAGGCACGCTGAGCCCACTTGTGCAACAGACATTCAGGTGCTGTGGGAGAGACCCAGGACCAAGACGGAGCTCAAAAGGCCACCCCCAAAGGACCGGAAAGGGTCTGGAGAATGGAACCTGGAAGCACATGGACTTGACCTCATTGCTGCGGGGGCCCCCAGCGGAAGAGAGCGGTCAGCCTGTGGAAAGCCTTAAAACCTGAGCAACGATGCCCATCAAGAAAGTCTCTGGATGCTGCCAACTAGGCACCTCCCCCTGCCCGAGAACAAGGGGTCTCTCTCTCCCCAGGACTAGGGAACACACCGGGTCCGGTATCCTACCAGGTGAAACTCTTAAGGGTGAATTCCACCTGAGGGCTAATCAAACCAGTGCTGAGGGCAAACGCCCCATCTGGGGAACCTGGGAGCCTGCCACCCCCTCAAAGAGTAACTGTCACACAATACACGCCACACAGGGACAGAGGAGAAACCCTCCAAGAGCGACACCAAGGGGGCACCACACGCCCTGCCCTGGCCCAAGCCTTGTATAGAAGTTCCCTTATTACTAAACCCACCCCACGTCAATCTGGAGCGGCCTGCCTCTTTCTTCGTTCTCTCTCTGGCCTTGCCCTGTGCGTATGGGGGCTGGTTTTAGATTCTACCTGGAAGGCTCCCAAGGAGTTTGCAAACCAACGTTATCAGAAAGAGAAATTAAGAAAACAATCCCATTTACACTTGTATCCAAAAAACCCCAAAAAACTAGAAATAAATTCAACCAAGGTGGTGAAAAGCCTGTACTCTGAAACTGTAAGATACTGATAAAAGAAACTGAAGATGACACAAATGAAGACACTCCATGCTCATAGATTATTGTTAAAATGCCCATACTACCCAAAGCAGTCTACAGATCCAATGCAATCTCTAGCAAATTCCAATGGAAATTTTACAGACACAGAACAATCCTAAAATTTGTATGGAACCACAAAGGACCCCGAGTAGCCAGACCAATCCTGAGAAAGCTAGAGATCTCACGCTCCCTGATTTCAAACTATATTACAAAGCTATAGAGATCAAAACAGTATTGGTACTGGCGTAAGACAGACACGCAGATCAATGAAACAAAATAGAGAGCCCAGAAATAAACCCATACTTATATGGTCGATTAATTTATGACAAAGGAGCCAAGAATATACAACAGGGAAAAAACAGTCCCTTCAATAATGGTTTTGGGAAAATGGAGGCCACGAGCAAAAGAATGAAACTGGACAAAGTTTTTCCAAAGACAGACAGAGGGCCAACAGGTACATGAAAAGGAGCTGAACATCATGAGTCATCAGGGAAATGCACATCAAAACCACAATGAGCTCTCACCTCACACCTGTCAGAATGGCTATTACCAAAAAGACAAGAAACAACAAGTGTTGGTGAGGATGTGGGAAGAGGGAACCCTCTTGCACTGTTGGTGGGAGTGTAAACTGGTGAGGCCACTGTGGAAAACAGTATAGAGGTTCATCAAAAAATTAAAACTAGAACTACCATATGATCCAGCAATTCCATTTCTAGGTATTTATCCAAGGAAAAGGAAAACACTAATTCAAAAAGATATCCAGGGCGCCTGGGTGGCTCAGTTGGTTAAGCGACTGCCTTCGGCTCAGGTCATGATCCTGGAGTCCCGGGATCGAGTCCTGCATCGGGCTCCCTGCTCGGCGGGGAGTCTGCTTCTCCCTCTGACCCTCCCCCCTCTCATGCTCTATCTCATTCTCTCTCTCAAATAAATAAATAAAATCTTAAAAAAAAAAAAAAAAGATATCCAGACCCTGTTTACTGCAGATTTAGAATCGCCAAGACATGGAACAACCTAAATGTCAACTGTTAGATGAATAAAGAAAACATGTAACTATATACACACGTGTACACACACAAATATTCAGCCACAAAAAATAAAATATTGCCATTTGCAACCACATGAATGGACCTTGAGAATATTATGCTAAGTGAATATAAGACAAATGCTGTATGTTCTCACTCATATATGGACTCTCTTTAAAAAAAAAAAAAAAAAAAACCAACTCATAAATACAGAGAACAGATTTATGACTGTGGGGAGGGGAACTGCAAAAGGGGTAAAGGTAGTCAAAAGGTATAAAATCCCAGTTATAAGATACATAAGTCCCAGGAATCTAGTGCACAACATGGTGACTATAATAAATACTGTACTGTATATTTGAAAGATGCTAAGAGATCTTTAAAGTTCTCATCACAAGAGGGGGCACCTGGGTGGCTGAGTCCGGGAAGCGTCTGACTCTTGATACGGGCTCAAGTCATGATCTCAGGGTTGTGAGATCGACCTGAGCCCTGCTTCGGACTCCACACAGGGTATGGAGCCTGCTTGAGACTCTCCCTCTCCCTCTGCCCCTCCCACCCCTAAAAAAAAGTTCTCATCGCAAGAAAAAAAACTTTCTGTAATTACATGTAGTGATAAATGGTAGACTTATTGTAGCCATTATTTTGCAACATACACACATACCAAGTCTTCACACTGTCTCCCTAAAATTAATGTTACATGTCAATTATACCTCAGAAAAAAACAAAACCACCACAAAATAATCTAGTAATGTGTGTTTAAGCACACTGTTTTGGAAGGATTTCTCCTAAGTCTTGAATTTTGAATAAACAGGATTTAACAATTAAAAAAGAAGAAGGTGCAAAGTTCAGAGAGAAGATGAATTTAGTCCGGCACTCGCTGTGGCTGCGCTGTCTGAGGAACACTAGGGTGGGAATACAGAGAGAAATCTAGACTGGGAGACATGAATCATCAGGGGAGAAACAGGAGTCAGAGCAAGAGAAATGGATACATTAGAAGAACGTAAGATGGAACTCCCAGGAGAATCAATGTTAAGGGATGGAGAAAGCCAGGCCTTGGAAGGAGAGGGAGAAACTGCTGGAAAAGTACGAGAAAACCAGTGCAGTCACCACCACCCCTCCTCTCTCCTCCTCCAGATCCCTGTTTCCCAGTGGCCCCAGGGACCTCCCCAGAGAGGAAGGGAGCCAGGCAGGGTTCTCAGCTCACCTGGAAGCCCGACCCTGATAGGAGAAACCTTGCCTCTTGAAGTAATCGACTGCATCATCAAGGCTGGTCTTGAGAGTGTTCACCCGCACAAATCGAGGCACCTGGGAGGCTAGGAATCAGCAGTGAGTGAGCAGGATCGAGGCCCTCTCCTCTGAGGGCCCGAGAGCTACCCTCCTCCCAACAACTCCTTCCAGCTCACCTGTGCCAGGCCTGGATCCCACTTGCAACAGATCCTCGTTGCGGCTCACACGGCGCTGAACCTTGAGCCGGGCCAGCTCAGCCTTCAGCCTTGCCTGGTGCCGGTCCAGCAACGGTTTCCATCGGCCCCCGCCCCCTCGGAAGCCTTTCCCCAACAACAACTCATACACTAGCACCTGGGGATGGGGAAAGAACGAGAAAAAACCCTAAGTATAGCGTCGGAACTGGAGGCGCTAACCAAGCCACTTATCGAGGCAGTAACAGGTTAAAGTGAGGTATTTTGCGCAAGACCACACAAAAGATTACCGGCAAACACGGGAGCTGAGCCCTGTGTCTTGCTTCCCTGTCCCACACCGTCTCCCCAGGGCTGCTCACCAGCAGAGCCCCGGATCCTAACCCTCTTCCTTGTCAACACCACCCTTTTGTTTTAGCTAGAGTCCCCGCCGTGGCTACTTAGCAATTCTGTTCTTAATTGCCACACGAGGATCAAAGGTACAGCACTTTCATCCGACCTCAAATAAAGACCCGGCTAGAGACTGCTCATCCCCATTTCACAGAGGCGACTTGCTGAAGTCACGCCGTGGACCGTACGGCGCTGAGACCAGGTCCGGAGAGGCTCGCAGCCCCGCCCGCCCCCCGGCCCCGCTACCTTAGCCAGGTGCGGCCGCAGCTTCTTCTCGGCGCGGAGGAGGCCGGCGCTGGCGATCACGGCGTCCAGCACGGCGGAGTAGCGCTGCGTCTCGCACACGAGCGCGTACAGCTGCTTCACGTTCTGCGCGCGGCCGAAAGGACACCTGCTGAGGCGGGGCCGGGCCGGCTGGCCCCCCTCCGCAGCCCCCTTCTCCCCCCGCGCCGGGCCCGAACCACGAACCACGAACCCCGCTACCTGGAAGCTGCTGGCGTACACCAGCCCCTTGATGGAGCCCCGTCGGCTTTCCACACCCGCCAGCACAGACGCCGCCGTCGCGTACAGCGCCATGCTTCGCTCCCACGCGCCTTTACGGCTCTGTCGCGAAGCACGCCCGCCTCGGCACCGCCCTGTCCGCCCGCACTTCCGGGCCAAAGGGCACGGAAGTTCCGACCCGGAAATCCCGGTGCCCTTCCAGGGCTCCCAGGGCCTGTGTGAGGTGGAGCGCTGGGAGAGCGTTTTCCCCTCCTTTTCGTACCTCTTCCCTTTTTTTTCTTCCACTCTTTGCCAGTCAGATAGGCAATGGGATTTTCCTGCTGTTTTAATTTGTTATAGAGCTTGAATATTTTGTGTTCATTGATCCTTTGCATTCTAACACGTTAATGTCTTTTGGTCACTCTTCTACCATCTCTTAGTGTCCTTTGTATATTAACAATATATACCTCGTCTTAGGTATATTTTTCTACAGTTGACTGTTGCTTTTTAATGTGGCTTATTTTGGACGTGTTTTCATTTTTTTAAATTATGGTTTCTGCCTTTGATGTCATACTTAGAAACCTCTTCTTCACATCTTTACAAATAGCAATCACTATGCCTTCATTTTTTCACACTTAAATCTTTAACAGTTTAGAATTCAGTTTGGCACGTGTTGTGAGGAAGAGTGCTTTGTTTCCAAACGGCTGGCTTTTCGTGCACTGTAATAATTCATTTATAGGAAAGTTTCCCCAGCTGACCTCTGGGAGAACAAGGATTTTGTAGGATTTGCCTCTGTCCCCAGCATCCATGTGGTTACTGATACACATTAAGTTGAGTAAATCCAGTACATGTGTACTTCAAGCATTCAAGTAGACAGGCCTCAATGGACCAGAATACTCCTGCCTGTACACTCTCTGTATTGCCAACAGCACATCAGCAAGCATTTTGCAAGGGAACTGACTCTAGTCTATGTCAAAATTGTTTAAACGTTTAATCCAGTCCTGTGGCTCTAGGTTGGTTAATAGTGATCTTTGAGTGGAAACCCCACCCCCAACTGAGTAACATCTATTTTATTTTCACAGCACCTGTTCCATATGTAGTTATGATTTATTCTGTCTCCAAGAGGGCAAATCCTGTTTGACACTCATTTATCCGTGCCTCCTAAACCAGTGTTCTTCTTACAGTAAGGACCTAACATCTGTTGCACGAGTGAAGAAGTGAATGAATGGAGCACAAACTGGTATGGACAGCTGGACAGCCAGCTGTGCCAGTTAACCCATCCTAAAACAATCCCAATCCCCACTCCTTCAGGTGAGTGGTTAACAAGTGCATCAATATTAATAAAGTCCACAGTTGACTCAGATTTTCTTAGCTTTTACCTAATGTCCATTTTCTGTTCGGAAGGCTCATCTAGGACACCACGTTAAATTCAGTTGTCACGTCTCCTTGACTGTGACAATTTCTCAGACTTTCCTGATTTTTGATGACCTTGATGGTGTTGAGGAATCCTGGTCAGTGTTTTGTAGAATGTCTCTCATTTGGGATTTTTCTAAAAATTTTTTTCTCATTATCAGATTGGGCTTATGGGTTTTTGGAAGACTACAGGTAAAGTACCATCCTCATCAGATCACATCAAGGGCATATAGTATCAACATGACCTTCACTGTTGATGTTAACCTTGATCACCTGGCTAAGATTCACACTTCTCCACTGCAAACTAGTCTTTATCCCTCTGTTCCCTCTGGAAAGAAGTCACTATGCACAGCCCACCCTTTAAGGAGTAGGGGATTATACTCTACCTCTTTGAGGGCAAAGTAGCTACATAAATTATTTGGAATTCTTCTGCAGAATGCTCTCTTGTCCCAGATTTATTTAATTAGCCAATCGTTTATCAGTATGGACTCATGGATATTTACTTTATACTTTTGAGTTGTAATCCAGTACAGGTATCCTTTGCTTTTTTTTTTTTTTTTTTAAGTATGCTCCACACCCAGTGTGGAGCCCAATGTGGGACTTGATCTCACCACCCTGAGATCAAGACCTGAGCTGAGATCAAGAGTTGGATGCTCCACTGAGCACCCAGGCACCCCTATCCCCCCTTTTTGAAAGTTTGCATTACACCACTTCACTTTTACAAAAGACCTAGAGTAGTACCTGTTTTTGTTAACTGAAAGAAATCCTAAGAGGATTTTCACTTTTATGAGAAAAGGGGAAAAGTAAAAATAGTATTGTTTTGCCGCAAGCCCTTGTAGAGGCAGCACGCACCCCAGTGAGAGTGACGCTGCCAAGCTCCTTCCCCAAGATCTACAAACGCAGCATCTCAGCATCAAGCCTCCGTAGCTCTGAACTGTGCTTTATCTCGATTGACTGTGTGCATTCATTTGCAAGGTTTATCCAAAGGTAAGAAAAGCTTAAAAGCAGTTAATTTGGGGGGTCTGGTAGCACTAAAAAATGTTTCCATATAAAGTAATGGTAATTGCTGATTCTCATTACTCCACTTCAGCTAATGACAGATCTCACAGAAACACTCTACCTTCTGATAGCGGGGAAACCTGTACTATTTTATTTTGTCGCTCACATTTTTCCCATTTTGGCCACTAGGAGTGCTTTCAATGGGCTCCCATGTCCCTTTGAAAGGCCTCTATTATTGTAGGGGTTTTGCACACCTTTGTTTGTGAGTGCTTCCTGGCACTCCAAGCGGCTTATGGCTCAGGGTATTTCCTGCCCCAGTCCTAGAACCAGCTATTTCTCCAAGGAGCCCTGCTTCCTCTTCATTGGAGAATGGCTATTAGGAGCCAAGATGTGAACGCTAGGTGACCTATGCCTTAAAATATCTAATACGTGACCCCTAGAAAACTTCAACCTACACATGTGGCTCACGTATTTCTGTAGGACAAGTTGTAGCCTCCTCTGTCCTAAAAATGCCTTCTCTTAATCCCACCTTCTCTCAAACTCATGACCCAGTTTTCTTCCCTTCCCTGTCCAGCTGCTTAAAACAAGAATCAGCAGTGATTGCCTTTACTTCTTCCTCACATACTATGTAACCCCCTGCAGTCTGTCTCCCATGCTAGTCCACAGACATGGCTTCCTCCAAGGCCACCAAGAATCTAATATTCCTCAGGCCTTTCCTGCTGAGGCTGGGTTTTCACGGCACTACGGGGCACACCTTCTCTGTTGGAAAGCTTTGGCTTCCATGATCTTTGCTGCTGGCACTCCCTCCCAGTTCTCTATCATTTCTACAGTTCTTTGGCAACGTTGTCTAAGCTGCTTCCTTAAGTTCTGCTGTTCCATCCTCTGACCTCCTTTCTGTCAGCTAGTATTTTCTCCCTGGGCAGACTCTCCCACTCCCACGCTGTCATTACTACAGAACAAAGTTAGTATACACTAAGATAGTATCAGTGGTCCTCCATGGTCTAGCCTCCACCCCCTCTGCAGGTCCAGCTCTGGCTGCAGCATCCCTCTGTGGACTAGACCCCCCAAAACTCTTCTCCTCTGCCTGTATTCCACTTCTTTCAGCTTAAATGCCAACTCCACATAATGAACTGCTCTTTCATCTGCCTTCTCCATACTGAATGGATCTTTTGGTTGCAAGCACAAACACTAACTCTGGCCAGCCAAACAAGAGGGGATTTACTAAGTGAGTGCAGACGTATGCCACTGTGTCTGTCAGCAGCTGGCGGGGGCAGAGGTGGGCACACAATGGTAGCTGAAGTGATCTTAAAGAAGGACGTCTTTATGAAAGGATGGTCAGACTTAAGGGAAACTAGAGGTGGTGCAGTACTTGGGGCTGGTGACAGCACTGCTCACTGCCAGGCCTGAAGGCACAAGGGGAGCAACAGAGGAAGGGGCCACCTGCCAAGGATCTTCAGATGAGGAAAGTTGCAAACGCACAGCCCAGCAGGCAGGAAACCAGAAAAATAAGTACCTTGAATTCCCTTTCCTGCCCTTGGATCTCCTGCCAGTCCCTCCCATCTGCTAAACCCAACAGGAAGCCAGAGGGTTTTGCATTCCACTGGGGCCAGTCTCCCAGGACAGAGAACAGGGTGGAGAAGGGAGGAGGGAGGGAGAGTGGATAGAGAGGGCCACAATCTTCAGCCAAGTCATGGAATTGAGGAGCTGCATAACCAAAAACCAGGTCTGCAAGGTGGCAAACACACAGCAACCAAGGCCAAGGCCCAACAGATTCAGCCGGTAAAGATACAACAAGCACCTTTTGATTCAGACAGCTTATTACTTACATAGGCAGAAGATTAGCCAAAGGTGCCAGCTCCACATGGTCCTTGTTGCACACAACAGGAGGACTACAATGAGGGTTGGGGGATTTCCCATTGCTGGGAAGCCAGTTCTAGATGCAGTTAAGCTGTTTTATAGTCTACAGCTCTGCTCAGAGGGAGGCGGCGCAGAAAGTTTCATGCTTATCAGATCTTGGTAGGTGACCTGTCCTGACAGTCTCCCATGGGATAAGGTCAGTGCCTCACAAACCTCCCATCCTCTCGGGTTCCTAGAGGATCACTTAGCTTGCAGGTCAAGCCTCTGCCTGTGTGGCCAATGTGGGTAAGTGCCAGGGCACCAGGACAGAGTGGTTCCCCAGAGAAGTAGCTCAGGCAACTCCACAGAGCTCAGTGGCACAAGGCTGAGGAGCTTCTCTCTAAAGCACTAGGTCTCAGATGACTCAGCCCCAGCCATTCTCTTCCAACTTTCAAATTCTTGGGAGAGAATTCAGCTGTCCCAGCTTTGGTCTGGATGGACACCATCAGCTGTGGCCAGGGGCAGACTCGCCATGAACAGACTGAGGCTCTGGGCCCGCTCCCACGTGTCCAGCAGCTTTCAGGGATAGGCCACATCCGTCTGGACCCTACTTGCTTCTGCTCTGAAGAAGTGGTATTTCCATAACAACCAATGGAGAGGGAGATCAAGAGAGGTCTTTGAAGACAGCAGTAACAGAGTGATTGATGTGACTCTAACCACAGACCAGCCAGCCCAGAGTTGAGGGGACTTCTGGCTGACCAGAGGTTGGAGCTGCTTTTAAAGACCTGAGCATAAAACAGTATGTATGCACAGCAGTTAATGTTTGCAAATAATTTAAAGATAGTGTCACATTTATTATCCTTAAGTTCACAATGACAAAGAGAAATTATGTGTGGGAATGTTTCCACCTTCTGTTAAGAGAGTAAGCGGAAAGCATGGTTAGCAGGGATCAAGGGAAGCCTATCTTAACCCATGGACACCAAGGCCTGGTTCTGTTGGTTAATAAGCAGCTGAATAACCTGGCAAAAAGGTTAATAAATATGCCCCTGGCTGACAGGGAAGGGATTAGAGTCCTTTTCTTATCATTAGGTGTTTCCAGGAACACACAGGCACGAAGACCTTCCCAAACAGTAAAGAACCTCATCTCTGCTCGCTGAACCCAGCAGACCCACCAGCAACCCTACAGCTTGGTGGGCTGTGGGGGGGTGAGGTGGGCAGGCCCGCTGGGCGGGGGCAACACCATAGGCAGTGCATTGCTGCCCCTTTCGTGCCAGCATGTGTCCAGGATGGGGTAGAGCTTGCCCTGGAAGTCAGCCTGGAATGTGTAGAGCAGCCGCAAGTCATCGGGGCGGTCAGCATCAAAGAAAGTGAGCTCTCCGTGCTCATAGTGCAAGTAGACGCCGATGCGGTGGGGGTGGCCGGCCACAGGCAGGGGCACCCGAGGGCAGCCAAAGGCCTCATACACCCGGCCCTCCTTCAGGCCAATGAGCCACACGCCGTTCTCTGGGGACTTGCTCAGCTTGCCCTTGCGACTCACTGTGCCCTTGATGACCCCCAGGCGCCAGTCGCTCTTGTTGCCCACCACCACCTCCCAGTAGTGACGGCCCCAGGAGAAGCCCCGACTGGCCAGGACGCAAGTACTGTAGTCAAAGCGCTCGGGTTGGCTGGCACGCCGCTGGGCCAGAAGGCCGCACTGCACCACCGTGTTGCCCTTGGAGAGTTCCAGGAGGGGGTGGGCGGTGGCAGGGTCTAGCTTGAGGGACTCCGGGGCTAAGAAAGATCAAAGAAGTGTTTTCAAGCTACACAGAAGGCAGCACACCCTGCCACAAAGGAGTTTGATGGGAGGCCCTGAGCTCCTCAGGGGAGGAACTGCAATGGCCTCATCCCTGTATCCGAGGGGCCTTCTAAGGGGCCAGGCCCAGAAGAGGCAACCCTAAGGATGCTTGCTGAATGCATGAACAATTCCTGAAGCATGGAAAAAAATGGGATCGCTGTGAGGGAGGCATTCTGGTTAAGGAAAAGGGCGTGCACTCGGGGCGCCTGAATGGCTCAGTCCATCAAGTGCCCGACTCTCGATTTCGGCTCAGGTCATGATCTCAGGGTGTGAGATCAAGCCCTGGGTTGGGCTCCGCGCTTAGTGGGGAGTCGGCTTGGGATTCTCTCTCCCCCTCTACCCCTCCCCCAACTCGAGCGCTCACTCTTTAAATAAATAAAATCTTTTTTAAAAATTAAAAAAAAAAAATTACACAACTTGTCTTTGGCCAGTAAGAGTTGGACCTGAGCTTGAGCCCGGGGTGTCTGGTGGAACCCCAAAGCCATGCTCTCACCATAACCCACGCAAACAACCTTCCAGTCTTCTGCGCCCACCCTGCAGGGCAGCCCTCAGGAAAGAGAACAGGCTGGAGCCTTACCTGGCAGAACTTTTCGGAAGAGCCTCTTCCACACGGTCAACTTGATGTCAGCCTGGTGGAGGCCTGGCTTGAAGGAGATGGGGCTGAAGGTGCCTTCCAAAGGCCGGGCCTGCTGGAGCTCTGCTCTGAGGGTGACGGTTCACCATGATGGCGGAGCTGCACACCAACCCCACCCCTTTACCCTTACACAAGTCCAACAAGCCAGTAGCAGCTCAGAAGACTGTGTGCTCAAGATGTCTGTCATTTCCTCCCCTCCACCCCACTCTGAGTGCCTGCCCCCTTCCTAGAAGGGGAAACACTCTACATCAGGTCAGGCCCGAGACCAGCAGCATCACCTGGGAGCTTGCTAGAAATGCAAATTTCTCAGGTCCCACCCCAGACCTGCTGAATCAGAAAGTGATTACTAGAGCCCAGCGATCTGACGTAATGAGCCCTCCATGTGGTCCTGATACACACTAACATTTGAGGACCCCTGCCCTATATTGGGCAACCCTGGCCCCTAGCCACAGCTGGAGTGGACACCTGCTCCCAATCAGCTTCACTGTCCATTCATTTAAACTAATGTTCCTAATGCAACTGTCCTTAAGACCAAAGAAAATTTGAAAAAACAAGGTGACTCTCACAATCAGAGTCTGAGGAAGGCCAAGGAACTGCATGGTTGTTCATTTGTTAGGACTGGAACATGGATTCAATCCCTTCCCACAAACTATGGTTCAGGATTCATGGCCCCTCATTCTGGCTCTTACCTCTCCCATTCATTGCCCGTTCTGCCCTGCATCATACAATAAATACCCCAGTCCCACACCCTACTTTACCTTTTCACGTGACCATTCCCCACTCTGCTTGCCTGGTCAACACCTGTCCTCTGCCCTAAGCTCGTCCATCTATGCATCATCTTCACCCATTCCCCCCACCTGCAACCCCAGTCACCTTCTCCTGTTATTTCTGTAGCTCGTGTGAACTTCTTTGGTTTTAGGTACCCACAGTGATGTAACCATAGCTCACCATCTGCCGCCCACCAGTCTTTGAGACCCTTAAAGGCAGGGGCATGACTTTCATCTGTGTTCCCTGGGCTCAGTACAGAGCCAGATGTGGGCAGCTGCTGCCAAGGCACTGGTACAGCCGAAGGCAGGAAGTGGTGGAGAGGAGCCACCAGATCCAAGCTGAGAGCTCCCTCCAAGGTTATTACCTGGAGGCCATGGAGTGATACTTCTGCAAGACAAGACAGGATGGTTAAGGCATGAGGAAGACTCTTGGGACCTGGGAGCCTCGGCATGGGGGGCACTCCCTTGTCCACTCACCCGGATGAACTCATGGTGACTCTCATTACTGAACTGCTCCAGCACGTGCTCGGCCTGGACCAGCCGCTCCTGACTGCCCTGGGCCTGCTCTATCTGCATGTCCAGGGAGGCCACGAGGCCACGGGTATGACCCTCCAACCCCTCCAGGCAGCGGGCCTTCTCCTCATCCACCAGGTGGTGCAGCTCCTGGAACTCACGACGAATCACCCAGCTGAAGACATCAGATTCATTCTGGGACAAAGAGGAACTGATCACAGCTGGAACCTCGGCCAGAACTGCCTGGCTGTGGCTGACGTCGGTGTCCCTAGGCCCTGGCAGCTTAGGCCTTCCTGGGCCTCCAACTGGAGATGGTTCTAGTAGTTGAGTTGCAGGGCTGACTCCTGCCCACTGTTCACACTGTGCCTGGGCATCCCACATGTGGCCATGGGGAGGGCAACAGAGGCAGGGGAGAGACTGGCCCCCAGCTCCCATTTCAAACACAGTGGCTCTGCTATTGCTTTGTCACTACTGGGAGGTGGTGGTGGGTAATATTGCTATTAAATGTGCATATCAGATTTAGCTTTAGTACAGGATTCCGCAACTGAAAAAAGTCTGCAAGGCCCTGGGAGAGCAGACTTTAGACAGCCAGGATTCCGTGTCTGACCCTGAGTTCAGCCTCCACTGGGCAGGGGTAATGCCGTCTCCCTCTGAGGGTGGGGAGGTTAATGGAGAAGACTCTCAGGGGACACTGGCCTCCGGCTCCTGTTTCACAACTGCCTGCAGGGCCCAGGCTCCAAACCCTCCTGGACTGTATGGATGGAGCTTTCTGGGATTTGTCCTGCATACCTGACCACCCCCCAACCTGCACTTACACGCAGGCAGGTGGAAGAATGTTGTTTGTGAGACTCGTGCTGCATGAGTGACCTTGGGAGCCTGATGAGTGGACATTAGCTGGCCTCCAGGCCAGAATTGGCCCTTCTGGTCTGGATGCCAAGAGCTGTAAATCTTGCCTTACATCCACTCTAGCTCCAGGCTGGGCTGGCCCCCCAGAATGGAATCTGGGAGAAGGGGCAAGCACACCCAGCACAGGCTCCTTGAATATGTAAAGACATGATAACGCAGGAATGCAGCTCGCTCCAAACTGCACATAGGCAAACACATGTTTAACTTCATTTGCCCTATAAATACGGTCCTTATGGGGATGGTCAGTTGGAAATCTCACCTGAGGGGAGGATGCTTGGCCCAGGCCTCTCCATCGGGACTCCAGCCTGGCCGTCTCCATGGAGCTCCCCCAGCTAATGAGGCTGGATGTTGTAAGTACCCGATTTGATGTAACTCTGTTTTATTCTCCTTTACTGCTTACTACTGCCCTCATCCATACGCAGATTTCCCTTTTCTTCTTTCTGATTCTATTACATTTTTATACTATCAATAAAGTGTTTTTTCTCCTTCAAAACTGAGAGTAGAGCTGCCGTGAATCTTTTTTTCAGAACACCTCCCAGCCCCAGTGTACCTGTCACTCAGGAAAAGCAGAAAACCACCAAGCCTTTCCACACCTCTGCTCCGAGGTACCGGGCGGGCACCAGACTGTCAAGGTCAAATAGACGTAGAGAGCAGGAGAGTCATGCCCACACTTTGAGCTGTTTACCTCTGGGACTTAGGTTCTGTGTTATCTCATTCCCAAGGACAAGAGGGACACAGCCAACTTGGACAGAGTCCTAACAACTGAGTTGATTCCCCTGAGGCGATTTGCCCTTTCCCCCACTCCGTCCTGGAATGCTTTGAATTCTGGCTTTGTATGAAGGTATGGATTTCTGTAAAGAACAAATCAGAACTGGGCTCCGTAGGAAAGGGAAGGTGGCCAGCCCCAGGGTAAGGGTACAGAGGGAAAGTGCACTCACGACAATCCGGGTCCTGTTGTTCACCAGTTTGGCAATATGCTCATCCACCTTCTTCTGCTCCTGCTTCAGGTCAGAGATGAGAGCCGCTAGGTCCTCCTGGAGGCAATGTACCATGGCCTCATGAGTAGCCGACCCCTTCACCGTTTCAGCTCCTTGGGATCAGCCCTGGGCTTCACCCTTCCAGGGAGCATCCTTTTTTTTTTTTTTTTGAAAGATTTTATTTATTTATTTGACAGAGAGAGACACAGCGAGAGAGGGAACACAAGCAGGGGGAGTGGGAAAGGGAGAAGCAGGCTCCCCGCAGAGCAGGGAGCCCGATGCGGGACTCGATCCCAGGACCCTGGCATCATGACCTGAGCTGAAGGCAGTCGCTTAACCAACTGAGCCACCCAGGCGCCCCCAGGGAGCATCCTAATGGCCACAAGCACTCTCAGTGGAACCAGGGAAAGAGCTACCCGGGTACTCTTGACTCCAAAATAGGTTAAGATTATTCAAGAATATTCCACATTGAGGGCAGGAGTTACCCAGACAGAAAAGGATCTCCAGGTCATCCCTCTTCAGGACATGGAGATGGACGCTAAACATTGTCCACCTGGAAGGCACCACACAACATCCAAGAGGGGCGATAACCAGTCTGAAGCCAACACTCCCTGAATGGAATGCTGGCCATTGGGTACCCACCAAGTAAACTCTCTGGTCACCAGCAGGTCTAGAATCAGTGGGCATTTGATCAAGATATCACAAAAAGGATGGCCCCAAGGAAGGCCAATGGTGCATACGGTTGCCCCACTTATACCTGGAGATTCCCCACTCCCTATAAAGACCTAAATCCTTCCCTGGCAGACTCGGGCCCAGCCTGGATTTAGGGCCTCCCCAGGCTGAAGTAAACTCCCTTCTCCTGGGCTTCCCTGGCCCCAAATCTGACAGAGTCTTAAGGGTTCAACCAGGACCACCTAGACCCCCAAACAGCTGCACTACTTAAAGGGAGCCCTGCTGGTTTGTGCCCATGGAGCATACACGGTCTCTGGCTTAGATAGTTCCCAAGCAGAAATCAGCGGCAAGAGGGGCACCTGGCTGGCTCAGTTGGAAGAGTATGTGACTCTCGATCTCTCGGTTGTAAGTTCAAGCCCCACACTGGGTGCAGACATTACTAAAAAAATAAACTTAAAAAAAAAGAAAGAAACCAGCTACAAAAGCCTTTCAGGAAAGGAGCTGATTAAAGAATAAAGCCACTGTAGGGGTAAATGGACACAGGGTCTTGCTCTGGATAATGAGGCATCAGAAGATCTCATAGCAACCCAAGAACAGAATTCTAGTGGTAACTCTCTTGAGGCAGAGAGAGATGAGATTAGTTCTTTCCCTCTTACTCCGTCAAACTGGGTCACTGGGAGAAGAAAAAAAAATCATGCAAATAAATAAATAACCTCAAGATCTCAATCAATAGGAGGAAAACAGGAATGCATAAAATGGAACCTAATAAAGGAACACAATTTTGTTGCATCACAGAGAAGAGTCTTGGGATCACAAACACCCACATCTAAAACCAGGACCCAAGCAGTCCCAGGCTCTAAGCCAGAAATGATGAGCGAGCTCCTGTGTGTTTCCTTCTCTCCTGGGCTAATAAAACACAGGCTCAATTTCATTGCACTGCAATTTGGCTTCCTCCTCTCACACTCCACTAAAACTACTCTTGCCAAGATAATCAATCCTTACTGCTAAATCTAACAGATGCTTTCTAATCCTCAGCAGCATTTCACACAAGTGATCTTGTTCTCATTAAAAAGCACTGTTCTGATTTCTAGGAGGCCATATTCAGCCAGTGTTCTTACTCTCTCTGTTGATTCTTTCTGTCCCTTTTGGGGTGCTCTATTTACCTGAATCTTAAACCCTCGTGCTCCTTGGTGGCATCATCCGTGTCTTCCCTACCGCACTGCAGGCTCTCCTGGTTGGTCTTCTCCACTCCTGCAGCTTCAATTACCACCCATATGTAATTACTCCCAGTCTCTTACCCCCCAGCCTCACTCTCCAGTCCACCCTCCGGCAGGGTGCTTGGACCACATCAGGACTCTGCTTAAAACTCTCCAGTGCCCCCCCCCCAACCAGGATGGTCCTCTGAATAAACTACAAATCCCTTCACATGTCACACAAGCCTTACGATGACCTGGCTTCCACTTAGCTAACTCTCCCCTGAGCTTAAAAGAACTTACGATTTCTTAAATATCCTTCCCTCCTGATCTTTTGCAGGGCTGTCTTTATACAGGGAATGCTTTCCTCCCCTTCTTTTCCTACCAACTCCTCCTTGTGGGTCAGGTCTTGGTTCAGCAGTCTGCTTCCTCCAGGAAACCTTCCCTGACCACCCGAGACCATGCCGGAGCTACATTTGAGGTGGTCTCCCCATTGCCTGTACTTAACCCTGACAGTAGCACCCAACACATGCGACTCTGCCAGACTCCCAGGCTGTGGTAAACCTCTTGCCCTCTATTGTACTACGGGCTTTAGCACAACACCTAGTACACGTTAGGTGCCGAGTAAACGTCTGTGGGCAAGAGGGGCTGGTGGGTGGCTGGGCTGGCCCTGTGCACGTTTCATACTTGTCTTCCAGGACTGAAGAAGCAAAGAAATGCTGCCCGGGGCACTCAGCCAAGAAATCCCTGGAACTCTGCCTTCAGGTCTTGATGCTCTTTCTCTTTCCCACCCCTATCACCTGTATTTTGTCATTCCTTACCTTTACTCTCCCTCCCTCCCTCCCAAACACTATGCCAGGTACCCTCTAGCAATTCACTTCCAAGAATCCTTCCTGCCCTTCTTTGATCTGTTTTGCAATGGAAAGAAAACCGGCCACAGTCAGCGTCCTCGCTCTGCCAGTGACAAGCTGTATGACCTTAGGTAAGACCCTTACCTTCTCTGAGCCTGTTTCCTCATTTGTAAAGTACAATGATAACCCCAACCCCTTCGTAAATCTTAGATCAACATATTTACCAAAGAGAGTATCATCATCATCATTCACCTTAAATGATGACCTGCTAGATCTGAGGCAAAAGTCCACGAGAACAGGAATCCACTGTTTCTGCAAATACGCTTTGAGCTTTTACTTACATGCTACGCATGGCTCTAGGCATGAAAATACCTGAGGAAACAAAACAAAGTCCTTGCCCTCATGCATCGTCTGGGGAGCGCTCAAAATATGAATGAGAGCTACAAAGAAAAACCGAGCAAGGGAAGGGGCTAGCACTTGACAAGGGGCTCTCCATCATGCAGGTCAGTAGGGCCCAGCACCTGGAGATTGGAACAGCTGCACAGAACATGATGGATGGATGCATGCTCTATGAGCTCTGCTCCAGGACAGGGCTGGAGGGAACTGGCATCCTGGCCTGGGACCCTTCTCTGCCAGGCAATGGTGCCAGAGAGGGTAAGAGCTAGGCTCGGTGTGTCCCTGCAACCCACCCCCCCAGCAGCCTCACTGCCCACCTTCATGCGGCTGTAGACAGTGGAGACAGGCGTGACGCGGTGATGCTGGTGGGAGCCCAGCAGGCCACAGAGGCCACAGATGAGCTCCTGGTCCCTCTCACAGAAGAGGCTGAGCGGGTTCCGGTGGTGCTCACAGACCTTGGGCTCTGGGCCCCCAGGGAACTGTAGGGCTTCAATCACCCGTGCCAGGGAGACGTTGGGCGGGGAGCTGCTGCTATCCACCTCCTGTCGGCACACTGGGCAGCGGAGCTCCGAGTCCAGGTGGCGGGACAGGGACACCAGGCAGCCCTTGCAGTAGGAGTGGCCACACTGCAGCATCATGGGCTCCTTGAAGACCTCCAGGCAGATGGGGCACTGAAGGCGGTCCTCCAGCTCAGGGACACTCACCTGCCACGCCATCCACGGTGCCCGGCTAGAAGAGACGGCAGCTTACTCAAACCTGCTCCCTCCACCCCCTGGGGCCCCAACCCTTGGCAAGTGCCACTGGAAATCAGAGTGCCTTAGGGTCTCCAGTCCTGGATTCCAATCTCAACTCCTATGACCTTGGGTCTGTTTTCTGTCTTTAAAACAAAGGGCTTAATTGGGGGGAAACGCACTTGGAAACATAGAATTCTATATTTTTCACTCAGATTTGGAGGTAAACACAGAAAGGGCCGTCTGCAAGGTCATGTGGAGTGACACAAACAATGTGCTCTCAGCTGCATGGACCCAGCAATGGGCAGCAAAAACAAGCAAAGGTCCTTCCCATGTTCTAGATCAGTTCTCAAACTGGTGAGCAACTATTGGAAGCACAGTTAAAAGAGATTCCTGAGTCACCCCTTCACACATTTTCAGTGAGCCCCAGAAATCCACATTTATAACAAACACCCCCCAGGTCATTCTAAAGCAGAGACTGCTGTTCTGGAGAGCCTGAGACCCTGTGAAAGCTGACTGGCGCTGAGAGAGAAGAAGCACCAAGGTAGAAGTTGGCAGCAGACCTAGGGAGAGCTCCCACAATGAACTACCTGCTTTCTCAGAATCTGCAGAGATGTCCAACAGATCTGCTCAGTTTTTTCTTCTCCCCAGGATGGGCAGAGGCACTAAGAGGCATGGGGACTGCAGCTGAACGCGTGCTTCACCCTTAGTCTCTGCCCCTTTCCTCCTCCTCTTTCCCAGCAACACCCCCATGTCCTCAAGGTCGCCCAGAATCAGGTGGAAACTGGGCCACATCACGGGACTGGGAAGGCAGCCTCCTTTCGGCCAGCAACACTGATAATTCCAACATGCAGGTGCTCACCTTGGCCATGCTTTAGGGAAGGTGGGGGAGACTGAGTGGGTCCCCTGCCACACCTTACAGACCCCAAACAGGAGTGGACCCATGCTTCGACACAATTCTTTCTGAATCTATTTTTGAAGGTATTTTTATACAATGTTTTGAGATAGGAGTTCTATAAAGGGCACAAATCTTAACTACATGCTTGATGTACACATTACACGTGTATACTCACTCTCAACATGTTTCTAGCACCCAGAAGGCACTCTATGTGCTCCCCAGTAAGAACCCCCTAACAAGGATAGCTACTAACCTGATTCTAACCATCGTAGATTAACATAGCCTGGTTTTGAATTTCAAATAAACAGAATTACCTAGTATGTGCTCTTTTGTGTCTCACTTCCTTTACTCAATATTATTGAATTATGAACGTTTTGTATAAAGTCTATCAGAGATTTAGAAGTTCAGTGACATTTCTTTATACAGTCAATAAACATTATAGTCTTAACATACTATGGGAGTGTGGTAAAAATTCCTGATTAGAAAAAAGGTGAGAGTGGGTCTCTAGGAGTGTTAAGAAACAAGAGCTCTGGGGTGCCTGGGTGGCTCAGTCAGTTAAAGTGTCTGCCTTCAGCTCAGGTCATGATCCCAGGGTTCTGGGATCAAGTCCTGCATGGAGCCTGCTTCTCCCTCTGTCTGTACATTCTCTGTCTCTGTCTCTCTCTCTGACAAATAAATAAATAAAATCTTAAAAAAAAAAAAAGAAAGAAAGAAAATGAAACAAGAGCTCTAAGGGTGCCTAGGTGGCTCAGTCGGTTAAGCCTCTCTTAGTGTTGGGTCAGATCATGATCTCATGGGTCCTGGGATCAAGCCCTGGTCTCACACTCAGCATAGAGTCTGCTTGGGGATTCTCTCCCTCTGCCCCTCCCACACTCGCATGCGCACTCTCTCTAAAAATAAATCAATCTTATTTTTATTTTTTTAAAGATTTTATGTATTTGTCAGAGAGAGAGAGATAGCATGCACAAGCAGAGGGAATGGGAGGCAGAGGGAGAAGCAGGCTCCCTGTTGAGCAAGAAGCCTGATGCAGGCCTCAAACTCTGGACCCTGGAATCATGACCTGAGCTGAAGGCAGACATTTAACCGACTGAGCCAGCCAGGCATCTCAATAAATCAATCTTAAAAAAGGAAAGAAAGAAAGAGGAGTATCTGGGTGGCTGTTGGTTAAGCGTCTGTCTTCAGTTCGGGTCATGATCCCAGGGTCTTGGGATTGAGCCCCATGTCAGGCCCAGTGGGGAGCCTGCTTCTTCCTCTACATGCCCCTCCCCCCTGCTCATGCGCGCTCTCTCTCTCTCTCTCTCTCTCAAATGAATAAAAAATAAAATCTAAAAAAAAAAAAGTTTAGATGAATAAAAAGGAAGAAAGGAAGGAAGGGAGAGCTCTAGACCTGCAGGACCCCCATAGGCCTAAGCATTCCTGTCTGCCAGTGGGGGCAGTCTCTGCTCCATGACAAGTAAGACCAAGGTCTGGCACAGCTATGCAGAAAGCTAATTTATTATTTTAACAAATATTTACTGAGCACCTGCTATGTATCAAGCACCAACCTCAGCATTAGGGAGACATCAGAGAACAAGACCAATGAGGTTTCTGTCCTTTCAGAATTTGTAATACAATGATAGTAGGAGTGGGATAGGATCATAAATAAGACAACATCATAGTACTAAATGCTATGCAGGAAGTAAACGGTGTAGTGAACAAAAAGGGCAGGAGGTAATGGGTTGTTTGAGAGATACATTAGAAAGGGGCAGGGCAGGGAGGATGGATGGTTGAGCTGAGGCCTTAAGGATAAAAAAAAAATGCCAGCTACCGAGACTACAGGAGGGCAGATCAGGCAATGCGCAGCAAATGCAAAGTCTCCGAGACTAGACAAGAGTTCAGTATGTATGAGCTACCCTAGAGAGGAGACCTGAGTAGCTGGAGCGTAGTGAGAGGGAACTCCAGGAGAGGAGGTCAGAGGGGTTGCCAGAGAAGTCCCTGCAGAGGAGGGTAAAGGTTTAGATTTAATTTCAAGGGCAGGGGAGCCTGGGTGGCTCAGTAGGTTAAGCATAGGACTCTTGATCTCAGCTCAGGTCTTGATCTCAGGGTCGTGAATTTGAGCCCAATGTTGGGGCCCAGCATGGAGCCTACTTAAATTAAAATAATAATAGTAACAATTTCAAGGGCAGTGGGAGCTACTGGAGGATTTTAAGGCAAGAAAATATTGTCTGGTATTTTTAAGAGACCACTCTGGCCACTGTGTAGATACACAGTTAACTTCAGCACCTGGGTGGATACATAGTGAAGCCTGATACAGAAAAGATCAAGGTGAAACAGGAGGTGGGAAAATCTAGTCAGACACCTGAGAACATCCAGGTGGAGCAACTGAGTAGCAGTGGTCTGCAGACTTCAGCAAATCACCTGGAGTGCTTGTAAAAACAAACTTCTGGCCTCTGGCCCGAGTTTCTGATTCAGGAGCACAGGGATGGGCTCAAGAATTTGCATTTTTAACAAGTTTCCAGACAACACTGCTGCTGGTCTGGGAACTACACTTTTGAGAACCACTGAGAAAGGCAATTGGGCACAGGAGCCCAGAGCTCTGGCACTCAGGGAAGGCTCTAGACTGGCCAGGTACATACCACCTGTTTAAAGTACATCACATATTTAAATGTGGGAATGGCTAGGCTCTCTCTGGGATTAAGAACAGAAAAGGGTAAGCATCCAAGAACAGAGCCCTGAGGCTGCTACTAGAGAGATCAGGAAGAAGAGCATGATTGAAAAGATACAGCTGGTTAGGTAGAAGGAAAATCAGGAGAGTAGTCACCAGGAAGCAGATCCATATGACCTCTCAACAGCAGGAAACTTTTGGGACCCCTTACCAGTAGGGAACTGGATGCAGTTGGTTAAGCGTCCAACTCCTGATTTTAGCTCAGGTCATGATCTCAGAGTCTTGAGATTGAGCCCTGCATCAGGCTCCATGCTCAGTGGGGAGTTGCTTGAGGATTCTCACTCTCCCTCTGCCCCTCCCCCTCACACACTTTCTCTAAAAATAAATAAATCTTTTTTTTATTTTTTTTTTATTTATTCATTTGAGATAGAGAGAGAGAGAGAACATGAGCAGGGGGAGAAGCAGAGGGAGGGGTAAAGCAGGCTCCCCGCTGAGCAGGGAGCCCGATGCGGGGCTCGATCCCAGGACCCTGGGATCATGACCTGAGCCGAAGGCAGACGCTTAACGACTGAGCCACCCAGGTGCCCCTAAACCTTTTTTTTTTTTTTAAATAAAAAAACATTTAAAAAGAAACAGTAGAGAACTTTCCCGGGCAAGAGTCAGGAAGGCATGCAGAAGAGGAGGCAAGAGGATTCAAAGCATGAGAAGATTCAGCATGCTGTTGCTAACTCTGACCTGTAGGGAGCCGAGGAGCAAGGGCAGGAGAGAGGGCCTCTAAGAGTTAAATATGGCCCCTGGCTGATAAGTGCCAAGGATGTGAGGACCTCAGGTATAGAGCTCCAAGGATCTGGATTTATCAACATGAATGGGTTTCAGGTTCTTCCCGAGAGCCTCTATTAAGGCTGAGGCCTTGATTTTAGTCCAGTGAGACTGGTGTCAGATTTCTAACCTACAGAACTGATGATAAATAGGTGAGATCATAAATACCTGTTGCTCTAAACAGCTAGTTTTCTGGTAACCGATTGTGAAGATGATAGGAAACTAATACAGAAAAGAGAAAAGCATTCAAGGAGAGGTCAGCTTCATCAAATGCTGGCAAGAGTCCATTAATCTGAGGACAAAGAGGCGTCTTATGGCTTACGGCATTCAGTACAGTGCTGGTGACACGGAGCAGGGACAAGTGGTACTGAAGTGGGTCAAAGAGAAAATGAAGGATGGACATAAAATCGTTGCGAAAGCCTTCGAAGCAACTCTTGTGAAAAGTTTTTCTGTGAAGAGCAGGAAACGGGACCACCTGTGAGACGTGGGACAAAGGGGGGCTTAAGATGTGACATTTTAGGACACATCTAAGCTGAAGAAACGACCCAGTAGTCAAGGCAAGACTGGTGCAGGAGAGAGGGGCGACCTCTCAGTCCTGGAGTAGGCAAGCGAGGATGGACCCAGGGAACAAGCCAGAGGGGGCAGGATCAGGCCCATCCTTGCTTTGCACCCCCATGAATAAGGAAAGGGTTAAGGTATAGGCAGGGAGACGTAGGGGGCCCCTGGCTGGGCTCTGAAACTATTCCTGGCAGGCAGAAGCGCTAAGCCAGGTGAACAAGAGATAAGGAAACAGACCACCTGGCCCTAAATGTTAAGTAGTAGTTTTCTTCGGCGGGTCCAGTGTAATCCTAGAAAATGTCCAAACCTCAAACAATTAAGTCATCAGCGTGTTATCAAGAGACCATGCTCAAACCAAGATGGCACAGGAAACTCAAGGCCACAAGCTTCCCCGTCAGTTCTCCATGAAAGTCTGCCATTGGGGCACCTGGGTGGCTCAGTCGTTAGGTGTCTGCCTTCGGCTCAGGTCATGAGCCCAGGGTCCTGGGATCGAGCCCCGCATCGGGCTCCCTGCTCAGCTGGAAGCCTGCTTCTCCCTCTCCCACCCCACCCCCCTGCTTGTGTTCCCTCTCTCACTGTGTCTATCAAATAAATAAAATCTTTAAAAAAAAAAGGAGAAAGTCTGCCACCGGGGCACCTGGGTGGCAACCCACTCGGGCGCCCTCTCACTCCAGAGAGCTTCTCTCCTTTCCGCTCTCACCTTCACTTAATCAACTTTGACCTCACTTCAGCCCTTGCGTACCCACGAGGTCCGGTCCTCGGCTCCGTGAGACAAGAGCCCTGCGACCCCGTAACAGCCAGGGAGCGGGTCCGGGTTCTGCGGGTTTGTGACGGGAGATGTGAGGGAACGTCGCCTTGTTTTCTCATGACCTGGGCATTTGGGCTTGAAAGGCCTGTGTCTGCGCCTCAATGGCTCCGGTACCAGGAGGAGGACGAGGGAAAGTGGAAAAAGTGGGGGGGATAGGGGCGCCTGGGTGGCTCAGTTGGTTAAGCGACTGCCTTCGGCTCAGGTCATGATCCTGGAGTCCCGGGATCGAGTCCCGCATCGGGCTCCCTGCTCGGCGGGGAGCCTGCTTCTCCCTCTGACCCTCCCCACTCTCATGTGCCCTCTCTCTCATTCTCTGTCAAATAAATAAATAAAATCTTAAAAAAAAAAAAAGTGGGGGGATAACCCACTTCTGTGGGGCCGGCCGGCTGCCGGCAGCAGACTGTTTCTGGAACCTCGTTCTCCCCAGCGCGCTCCCGCCACAGGCCCCACCCCCTGCAAGGCCCCGCCCCCAGTCCCCAGTCCCCCCCACCACCCGGGTGGCCCATGTCCCGCGCCATCGCACACGTCCCGCTCGCACAGCTTCCCGCGTCGAGCGCCCCTTCACGCTGTCCCGCCCCTGTCACGTGCCTTGTCACTGCACACTCCAGCCACGCGCCCCTTCTCGTTCCCCCCACATTCCCCCCGCGAGCCCCGTCTTGCCACAGGCGAACCCTTCACGTTCCCCATCGCGCCTCTCGTGGTTCCCTCCACCTACCTCCTCACGAGCCACGCGTCCCCCGCCAGGTGCTCCCGCAGGCCCCGCCACAAACCCCACGGCGCTGCGTGTGCCAACGCCGCGTCTCCCATCATGCCCCGCGCCCCCACCCCCTGGGGCGTCCCCGTCACGTGGCCCGTCCCGCTCTGCGCTTCCCCGTCACGTGCCCCATCACGCGCCGTGAGTCCCCGCCACGTGCTCAGGCGCGCCGCCCTAGGGCGCAGGGCGGTTGGTGGCGTTGGCGGCGGTTGGCACGAAGCGATCGGCGCCTCCTCGCGGCCCCTGAGCCGAGCGCCGCGGTGGGGAGCGCGCGGCTGGGTATAAAGGGGTGGCTGGGCCACCGCCAGGGGGAGGGCGAGGGGGTTGAGGGCTCGCGCAGCCGCCGGGTAGGCAACGTGACGATGGGGGGCAGCACGCGGAACCCAAGAGTCCTGCAGGGGGACAACGCTTCCGGCCAGGTGAGAGTCTGTGCGCCGCGGAGTCACGGACGTGGGGTGCCGGGGTCGGCGTGCCAGCCGGGGGCTCTGAGGTCTTGTGTCTCTCCCCGCAAGTCTCCGTACCAGAGGTTGAGTCGAAGGATGCTGGACATTTCCGGGGACCGGGGCGTGCTGAAGGACGTCATCCGAGAGGGTGCTGGAGAGCTGGTGACCCCGGATGCTTCCGTGCTAGGTACCATCTGCCTCCCAGCTGGCGAGGCAAAAGTACCAGTCCCCAAGCCTGTTCTGCACCTTAACCTTGGGAGGTGGGGAGGGAAGGTTATGTTTTCAAAAAAGGTAGAACTCGCTTGTTTTGTTAACACTTCGCGTTCTTAAGGGAAACGAGGGAACCCATCTCCCCTTTGCATGAGGCCGCTACGAACAAGGGACATTGAGGCTCACCAGCCAAACTCCTGAAACAGCCAAAGGGCAGGCGTCCAAACATTGAGGCGAAGATTTTTCCTATCACTCTGGGTGGGAGATGGTTTGAACGCATCGAATTCCATCGTTGTTTTTTGTTTTTTGTTTTGTAACAGTGAGATGGAGGTGTGCACGTTCTTGGTATTATTTTCCTTGTACCGTTTTGTTTGTTTGTTTTCTGTCCTAGTGAAATATTCTGGATATCTGGAGCATATGGATAAGCCTTTTGATTCTAATTGCTTTAGGAAAACGCCCCGGCTGATGAAACTTGGAGAGGGTAAGTTGACATGAGCAGCCAGAAAAGCAGGGATTTTTTTGTGGAAACGCTTCAGAGCAGGGAGTCTTTGAGTTGGTTTTTCTGAGGCTGGGTTTTGCTAAACCAGCCCTGTTCGCCTACACATTTCCCATTGAGGCATAGATACTCGGGAGAGAGTTTACCTGGCAAGGTTACCTTTGCATCCTGAGAATTATGGGGCATGTTCATTTGTTAACAACGTTTATCGGGGGCTTAATATCCATAACGCATGGTGAAAACAGAAGATGTGCTCAGATGATTAGAACATCTCAGCTAGAGTAAGGAGATTGAGCACATTCACTGAATTGGATGAGGTCCTGGGAGGTGTAAGTAGTGTTATGGGAGTGCTTAATGAAGGCACAATTGATTCCAGCCGGGAAGATCAGGAAAGGCTTTATGGAGGAGGGGGCATTTAAAATGAGCCTTGAAGTTTGAGTAAGATTTCAGTGAGGATAGAAGCTGGGCCTGGGGTGAGGAAGCAGGAACTTCCTTGCAGGAAGAAGGAACTGTATGAACAGGGGTAGAGAAGCCAGGTTGCTGCAGAGCCCACAGAAGTTGGAGTTTGGGAGACGCCTGGGCGGCTCAGTTGGTTAAGCGACTGCCTGCGGCTCAGGTCATGATCCTGGAGTCCCGGGATCGAGTCCCGCATCGGGCTCCCTGCTCAGCGGGGAGTCTGCTTCTCCCTCTGACCCTCCCCCTTCTCATGTGTTCTCTCTCTCTCTCTCATTCTCGCTCTCTCAAATAAATAAAATCTTTAAAAAAAAAAAAAGTTGGAGTTTGGGAATGGTGGTGGTGGTGGTATTGGGAAACAGACTGAAAAGTGAGTTGGGACCGTAGTGCAGAAGGCTTGGAGTATGATGTGGAAAGATTTGGACTTCAAGGGGGAAGAAATTGATGACATTGGATCAGGATGCTGGGCAAACTTCAAATTCTTTGTGTTCTTCTTCCAGATATTACACTCTGGGGCATGGAGTTGGGCCTTCTGAGCATGAGGAGAGGAGAGCTGGCCAGGTTTCTGTTCAAACCAACCTATGCCTATGGAACGCTGGGCTGCCCTCCTTTGATCCCCCCAAATACCACTGTCCTGTTTGAGATCGAGCTGCTTGACTTCCTGGACTCTGCTGAGTCAGACAAGTTTTGTGCCCTTTCAGCTGTAAGTTCTGGAGCATAGATGTCCATACTTAAAAGAGAGAATGGGTTTGTGTTTTTGGTAATTACCTTTCTCTGATGGTGATCCTCTGCCCCCCATTCCACCCCGGGTCTCCTATGTGGTGGTGGCGGTGGGGGGGTTCCCTTATTTCCTGGTGCATATCCATCTTAGTAATGACTCCTGTGTGTGGGCAGATGAACTAGGCTGAGGTCCAACCTTGGGTTTGTTCTGAACCAGCAGTTTGAGGTGATTTTTAGTCACCCTTTGCCTAGTTCTCCCTGCAAGACCATGAGCATTTGCTTCTCAACATTAAATTTGGTTTCTAGCAAGCATTGGTAGTGGTCGACTAGGGCGAACATATGCTTTATTGTCCAACCTAAAATGCTTGAGAGCAAAGGAGATTATTAATTGGCTGAGATCCCAGGACATCAGGTGTAGACTGGGAAAGTCCCAGGCCCATGGGGGCACATGGCCTCTGTCCCCATAACTTTAAACATTCCCTTGCCTTGTAGCCTTTCACTTAACCCATCACACAGAACTAGGGCTTGTTATCTCTTCAGCAGCCATACACACTCTCACTCATGCTGTCCCACACGAACTGTGTGTGTGGCCTTAGATGTCCACCTAGGTTTATATCTGGATATGATGTCTCCCCCATTAAACTGCCATCGCCTCAAGTGAGGGCCCTTACCTTTTTCTCACCTTTCCACAAAACAGAGGTTCTTGCAAATCCCTGAGGCGCACCTGTGGGGTACTGATTGAGAATCTCTAGGCAGGGATAAGGCCAGGACATTGTGTTTGAAGAGAGGCTCTGTGGGTGATTGACATGTACCCAGGGTACAACTTTGTGGCCAGGAAGACCAGTAGGGTCCCGGGCAGACGAAGACCTGTTAAATGCTTGTTGGATAAATGGTTGTTGTGAGACTTGCTTTCCATGCTTGGCAAGTTCCATCAGTTTCTAATTCTTCAGGGAGCATCTCTGGAAGGACCAAAGGAGTAGACCACTTTTTGGCTCTAGTGTATAAAATGGGACTAGTAATACCTTTAGCTTTTGCTGGGAGCCACAGAGATGACCTCTGCAGGGTCACCAAGCCCAGAGCTTGGCACACACACAGCCACTAAACGAAAGAGCACGATGTGAAGGAGAAAAACTAACATCTATAACAGCACTTGCATCGTGGTGTTGTGGCTTTCAGTTTCTTTGCTGGGTGTCCTTGTCTTTGGTCCTCAGGAGCAACAAGATGAGTTTCCACTTCAGAAGGTCCTAAAAGTGGCAGCTACTGAACGGGAGTTTGGCAACTACCTTTTCCGCCAAAATCGTTTCTATGATGCCAAAGTGAGATATAAGAGGGTAAGGATGCTTTAGAAGTATGAATTTAGACCCTGAAAACATTCTTTTTTTTTTGAAAGTTCTTTTTTTTTTTATTCTTATGTTAATCCCCATACATTACATCATCAGTTCTAGATGAAGTGTTCCATGATTCATTGTTTGGGCGTAACACCCAGTGCTCCATGCAGAATGTGCCCTCCTCAATACCCACCACCAGGCTAACCCATCCTCCCACCCCCCTCCCCTCTAGAACCCTCAGTTTGTTTTTCAGAGTCCATCGTCTCTCATGGTTCGTCTACCCCTCCGATTTCCCCCGCTTCATTCTTTTTTTTTTTTTAAGTTCTTATATGTCCCTATTCTTCACGTGCAGTCCTTAAGAAAAATCTCATTGAGAAAATCTTCCTGCCGGGGATAATGACCAGGCGAGGGGACATGGGATTTGTGTTTGTGTTCTGTGTTTGTGTCTGGATGTGGTTACATGGGTGTGTTCAGATTGTGAAAGTTTGTTGAACTGTTCACTTGTTTTTGTAATTACCTGTATGTGTGTGTGTGTGTGTGTGTATTTCAGTAAAAAGTCTTTAAAAGTTCTCATTCCAGGGGTGCCTGGGTGGCTCAGTCATTAAGCGTCTGCCTTCGGCTCAGGTCATGATCCCAGGGTCCTGGGATTGAGCCCCGCATCAGGCTCCCTGCTCAGCGGGAAGCCTGCTTCTCCCTCTCCCACTCCCCCTGCTTGTGCTCTCTCTCTCACTGTATCTCTCTCTGTCAAATAAATAAATAAAATCTTTAAAAAAAATAAATCAGGGGCGCCTGGGTGGCTCAGTTGGTTAAGCGACTGCCTTCGGCTCAGGTCATGATCCTGGAGTCCCGGGATCGAGTCCCGCGTCGGGCTCCCCACTCAGCGGGGGGTCTGCTTCTCCCTGTGACCCTCTTCCCTCTCGTGCTCTCTATCTCATTCTCTCTCTCAAATAAATAAATAAAATCTTTTAAAAAAAAAAATAAATAAATCAGTTGGTCCTCTACCAACTGATTTTCCATCCCATTTGCCATCTTCATTTCCTGTCTGACAGTGGAGATTTTTCTAGCTATAAGGTGACTCCATTCTCACCAGGCTTCTCATTGTGGTTTGGCTCCTTGCATAGATTATGCTGACAGGAATTCACTGTTTTTGCTTTATGACTCATTCAACAAATATGAGCATTTTCTGTATGCCAAACTCTGCCCTAGGTTCTAGAGGCAAACAGGACAGTTTAGAGTCTAGGAGCATTCTGACTTTGTCTCATTTGTAAAGGGAGCCTCATTCATTCAGGATCTGCATTCAGCTGCAAGCAACAGAATCTTGAAAAATTGTACTTTAAACCAGATTTAGGGGCACCTGGGTGGCTCAGTTGGTTAAGCATCCCCACTCTTGATTTCAGCTCAGGTCATGATCTCAGGGTCATGAGATCGAGCCCTGCGTCAGGCTGCATGGGGTGTGGATTCTGCTTAAGATTCTCTCCCTCCGTCCCTCCCCCGCTCTCAAGCTCATGTTCTAAAATTAATTATTTAATGAAAATAAACCATAATTTAAATTTTTTTTCAAATGAGCAGGGAGGCAGTCCAACGCTGGTACGTCAGTTCTATGAAGCCGTAAAGGAATCCAGATTCCCTCTTTCTGCTCCACTACCCTTAAACATATCCTTTTTTACCCCAAGATGGTCCTGTAGCAAGCATCACATGGTCACCCAGGCAGGAAGAAGGGAGGGGAGAGGAGTCTGGTGTATTTATGTTAAGAGCTTTCCAGAAGTACCCCCTCAGCCAGTGACTTCCTTTTCTATATCACTGGCCAGACCTATATTCAGTGGACCCCAGTAACTGTGTAGGAATCTGGGAACTGTAGTTTAATTTGTATACCACTGCTGTGAATGAACTCAAGGCTCTGCTAGAGGAGGGGGGAGATAGGATTTGGGGTAGGTGGCTCATGGTATTTACGACGTTTCGTTTCTATGCATATGCTCAAGAGACAGGAGAGTGCATGATGAGTGTGTTGTCCTTCGGAATGCTGACGGAATCAAGGTCCTAAACATGAAGGGTACAGGCTTGGGCTCACGGTCGGCTCAAATCACAGATAACTATCAATGTTGTAAGGTTTCTTGAGACAGAGCCTGCTCACACGGGGGAAAAGAATTTTCCAATGAAGAAAGATCAGTTCAGTCCTTCCATCGTTAGTCTCATTTCCCAGGCCCTCTTTAAGTTTGCAGCTTTTTCTGGCATTGTGAGTTGGTACTTGACATGCTTTAGTTGCTGTTTTTAATATCTTCTACTTCTCGTTCTGGAAGGTGGATCTTTAGTTCTCACTAGTGTTTTCCCTCGCTCTCTGGTGTTCTGGTTCAGAGTTCTTGTCCTGGGCTGCCCTGTGATTCTGTTTGTGGACTTCCTGTTGCTTTTTTCCACTTATCCCTTGTGTTGATAGAGTAAGTATATCCGTGCATTTCTAAAAATATTCTTGTACTTACCACATGCTTAACAGTTGGCATAACAGAGTATAGAATTCTAGCATGCAGTCACTATTCGTCAGATTTGAAGAATACTGTTTGATTCTAGCTTTTACAGTTGCTGTGAGGAAGTCTGATGTCTTTTAGGTTCCTGTTCTTTTCTGTGTGACCTTTTCTCTTTTTTCTCTGTAAAGACTTAAGGATCTTTTTTCCTTTGGTGTTAATAAATTTTACAGTGGGGGTTGTGTGTGTTTAAAAATTTGTTGTATTAAGCCCCGGGTGTATCACTTCATTCAGGAAACTTGTCTTCTGGGAAACTTTCTTGAGCTATTTCTTTGATAATTTGCCCTTGTCTCTGTCTTCTCTTTTTGGGGACTCTTTGTTAATTGTTAGGCCTCCTGGATTGAGCTTCTGCTTTCCTTTCTTTTACTCTCGATGTCCATCTTGTTGTCCTCTCTTACTCAGCCCCACTTGTTGGCCAGTTCCGATCGCTGGTTCTGTCCGTTCCTGCGGCTCTGCGCTGGAGGGCCAGCCCCTCGGACGTGGGCCTCCGTTCTCCGGTCATGACTCTGCCATCTGTTCTGACATCTTGGGTTTGCTATCGATCCTTTCATTCTTTGTTCTCGTGGGATTGTGCTTTTCTAAATTCACATTTTAAAGTGTACAGGTGAGTGGTTTTTCATGTATTTGTAAGGTTGTGCATCTATCAACACTAATTCCAGATCATTTCATCACCTCAAAAAAAAAACCCTGTACCTGTTGGCAGTTATATTCCATTCCCCCAACACACCCTGGTAGCCCCTGTTTTACTTTGTTTCTGTGGGTTTGCCTATTCCTGGACATTTTATGTAAACAGAATCATCAAACGTGTGATGCTTTGCGCCTGGCTTCTTTCAGTTGGCAAAATATTCTCAAGGTTCATCCATGTTGTAATGTGTATTCATACTCCATTCTGTCTTAAAATTTTTTATTTTTTAATAACACTAGTGAGAACACTAGTGAGAACTAAATTTGTCTTTTCAGTTATTTTCAGCTATACCATCCAGTGGCATTTAAATGCATTCAGTGTTATGCAGCCATCATCACTACCCATTTCTGGAACTTTTTCCTCATCCCAAACATTGTTTAGTCATTAAACAGTAACTGCCAGTTCTCCCTGCTCCTCCAGCCCCAGTTATCTTCATTCTACTTCATGCCTCTAGGAATTTGTCTGTCTGCCATGGGTACTCCTATGAATGGAATCCTACAGTATTGTCCTTTTGTGATTGGCTTCTTTCACTTAGCATGAGGTTTTCAAGGTTCATCCGTGTTGTAGCATATACCAAACTTCATTCATTTTAAGGCTGAGCAGTATATTGTGTGGATCCTACTGTGTTTTGTTCATCAGTTGGTCGACATTTGGATTGCTTCCTCTTTTTGGCTACTGTGAATAATGTTGCTTTTTACATTGGTGTACAAGGTCTTGTGTAGACCCAGATTTTCATTTTTCTTGGGTTTGTACCTAGGAGTGCAAGTGCTGGGTCATGTAGTAACTCCCATGTTTAACTTTTTGAAATACTGCCAAACCGTTTTCCATAGTGGCCGCAACACTTTACTTTCCCACCAACAGTACGAGGGTTCCAATTACTCCACATCATCACCAACACTTATTTTCCATCTTTCAAATTATAGCCATCCTAGTGGGTATGAAGCAGTATCTTATTAAGTTTGATTTGCATTTCCCAATAACTAATGTGTTGATTGGCTATTTGTATGTCATCTTTGGAGAAATGTCAGTTCATATTCTTTACCCATTTTTAATTGGGTTTTCTGTCTTTTTATTCTTATAAAAGTTCTTTATATTGTCTGGATACTAGATTTTTTTAAAAATATGATTTACAAATACTTTCTCCCATTCTGCGGGTTTTGTTTTTACATTCTTTTTCTTTTCAGGAATGTATGAATGTCTTTTTATTTAAAGATACAGAATTATCTGTAGGTATGGACCATTAATTGTGTTATCAGCTTAAACCAGTAAGTAATGGCTATAGTGATTTTTCTTCAGTCATTTTCTTGATAATGTCCTTTGAAACACGGAAGTTTTTACTTTTGAAGTCCAGTTTATTCTTTTGGTGATGTGTGCTTTTCACGTAATATCTAAGAAACCATTGTCTAATTCAAAGTCATGAAGATTTACACGTCAAGGTTTCTTCTGAGAGTCTTACAGTTTAGCTTCTACGTTTAGGTCTATGATCCATTTTGTTAACTTGTGTTTGTAGCTTGAAGTGGGAATCCAACCTCACTCTTTTGCGTGTTGACGTCCAGTTGTCGCAGCACCTTTTTTTGAAAAGACTACTTTTTTCCTGTTGAATGGGGCTGGTTCCCTTGTTGAAAAATCAGTTGACTACAGAAGTATGGGTTCATTTCTGGACTCTCAGTCTGCATTGTCAATTCTATTCTGTTGATCTATGTGTGTCCTTATGCTATTACCACACTGGCTTTGCTGCTGTAGCTTTGTCATAAGCTTTGAAATTTGGAAGTGTGAGTCTTCCATTTTCTCTTTGTAAATACTGTTTTGGCTCCTTGGCATCCCTTGAATTTGCATGTGAATCTTCAGGTCAGCTTGACCATTTCTGCAAAAAAGGCTATTGAAATTTTGGTAGTGGTTGCTTTGAATCTGTAGATCAATTGGGGAATATTGCCTTAACTATATTAAGTCCTTTGAGCCATGAATATGGGATGTGTTTCTATTTATTTATATCTTCTTTAATGTCTTCAACAGTATTTTGTAGTTTTCAATATTCAATTCTTACACTTTAAATTTATTGTGACTTCTCTTCATGCTGTTGTAAATGGAGTGGTTTTCTTCATTTTTGGATTGTTTATTGCTGGAGTATAGACCTACAACTACCTCTCATATATTGATATTATGTCCTGCAACTTGTTGAGCTCATTTTTTTTAACCTCTAATTTTTTTTTTTTTTTTTGATTCTTCAGGCTTTCAATAGTAAGATTATGTGCTTCCTCTTGACTACCTGTTTTCCATCTCCACAGGCCTTGTTGCTTCTCCACCGACGATCAGCACCCCCTGAAGAGCAGCATCTGGTGGCAGCAGCCAAGCTTCTTCTTCTCCTTAACCTGTCCTTTACGTACCTGAAGCTGGAGCGACCTACCACAGCCTTGCGCTATGGAGAACAAGCTCTGATCATCGACCGGAAGAATGCTAAGGCCCTCTTCCGGTGTGGACAGGTGTGTTGGAGGCCAGGGACTTGAGAACGAATGCCCAGGAAAAGATAGTGAAAAAATGCTGTCTTTCCTAACCAAGTGTGTTTTTAAAACTAACCTTTGACAGGCCTGTCTACTCATGACTGAGTATCAGAAGGCCCGAAATTTTCTAGTCCGAGCCCAGCAGGAACAGCCCTTCAATCATGACATCAATAATGAGCTGAAGAAACTGGCCAGGTGAGACCTGTTTGCAGGAGTACAAACCAAAGAAAGAGGCGAGTGCCATGGCTGGGGTTCTGGTGTCTCCACCTGGGTAAAGGACTGTTTGGGAATGTTGCCCAGCATGTGTTGGGAGGCAGCGCCCCCTAGAGCTGACTTTGTGAAGTGCTAAACCAACAGCTTCCTCCAGACTACAAGTCTGTTCCCCACTTCCTACCCCCAAAGTAAGCACCTTAAAACAGGTGGGCCAGTGTAATTTTTAAAAAGGGCCTTGTTCTTCAGCTACTCCTCCCTACTTGCCATCAATTGAAAACCAGTGTTCTTAACAGATGGCAGAAAGTTGTCTTACAGATCCTGTTTGGTCTGCAATGCATCTTTCAGGTCTGACTCCTATGCATAGGGTGACTTTCTTGTTACCCAAGTAAAATCTGTACCAGTGTTTCAGTAATACAACATTTTGTGATTATAGACGTCGTTTTCAAAGTTTTCTACAATGACTATATTGGCATATAAATAGTCTGTAATTCCAACACCTCATAATCTATCCACTGTCTTTTTAGGTGGTTTGTTTTGTTTTGTTTTGTTTTTGTTCTTCTGTATTGCTCCTGTTGACATTAAACATTTACTCTAGATTGCTAGTTAAAGCTTTTGATGTTAAAAAAGTCTGAGGTGTGTGCACCTCTTATACTTAGATCCATTTGTTATATTTCAGGCCTTCTAGGACTGTCCAGCAATTTCCTTTTTTTTTTTTTTTCCTGAAATGATTTTTATTTTATTTTATTTCATTTTTATTTTTATTTAAAGATTTTATTTATTTATTCATGAGAGACAGAGAGAGAGAGAGAGAGGCAGAGGGAGAAGCAGGCTCCCAAGGAGCAGGGAGCCCGATGCGGGACTCGATCCCAGGACCCTGGGATCATGACCTGAGCCGAAGGCAGACGCTTAACCATCTGAGCCACCCAGGCGCCCGAAATGATTTTTATTTTAAAACTACCTTATTTTTAAGTAATCTCTATACCCAGTGTGGGGCTCAAACTTACAACCCCAGGATCAGAGTTGCATGCTCTACCAACTGAGCCAGCCAGGCATCCCCCTTTTCTGGTTTTTAAAAGTATCCTGTCAGTCCCACCTAGGGTACCAAAAATAATTTTTAAGAGAAGTATCCTGTCAGGATACTTATAAGTTAGATGTAGAAATTTTGGAATCTGACCATTCTTTAGCAAAGAAATCTGAAGATAATTTAGAAGCCACGGAGTATGAGGCCACTTGGCAAGACGCTCAGCCTGGCAGCCCTTATAAAGTGGCTCCCAGCCTTTAAGGCTGCAGTCTTTTCAGGTTGTGGGCTTTCTGTCCAAGGGCTTCTTGAACAGCCTCTGAGGTAGAGGTTTACTGTTACGGTCCCCTCTGAGGGGAGTTTCCTGGCTCCCCTACCTCCAGCATGGCTTCTCCATCCCCTCCTAATTCACTTCAGGACCTGCTGAATTTTCAGTATTTCTGGACCTGAGTGTGGTATTCCAACCACCAGATGTCACCTCCTGCAAAGACAGACTTTAACTAGTGTATGTTTCTGTCTCCAGCTATTACAGGGACTACACAGATAAAGAGAAAGAGATGTGTCACCGAATGTTCGCTCCTTATGATAACGGCTCTACAGTAGGAGAAAATTGAAGGTAATCAAAGGGCTGAAGCATAATAGGCTTCAGGATTTTGTCCAACACATGGAAGGTTGGTTGTTCTCCTCAGTCCACTATTGAATAGTGGCTGTCTACAATTGAGCATAGATGGGAGGAGTCGAAAGTTCCTTGTGGAGTGCACATACCACGGGCCTTCTCGTGAAGAAGATCAGGGAGAAGATTGCAAAGTGCACCCAGAACTGAGGTTAAATTGATAGGTTTGGGAGGTTATTAAGCTTTAAAATTAAAAACTTCTCCGTTTTATGTTAACCTCTCCCTCACGGGAGCTTGGAACATGAAGCTGTGAGTATAGTCATTAATGTGGTGGTTTATCTGGGCTTTGAAATGAAGAGGAATGCCTTTCTTAATCTGTTTTTCCTGAAAGCCTCCAACATCACTTTACAATGAACACATTGTTAACGAAGACAAAATCCAGATGTTGAGGGGCAGGGATGGGCCAGGACTCTTAGGTTCTGCTTACTGTTAGTCCAAGAGATTGGAAGGTGTTAGAACCACCGGGGATCAGAACCTAGCCTTCCAGCTGCAACAGACGCCCTGTGGTCTAGCAGCCATAGGGTTAAGGTTTCCCCGGGAGTTCACGAGCGGACTCTCTAGTCTGGTTTACTATTACTTAAGAAAATTAATGGAAACAAAATCACCTGCCTTCAACACCTGCTTAGCTGGGTAGATAACTCTGCTCTCTTGGGAGAAGTTAAACAAGGAGCAACAAGAAAACAGCTGCCGAATGGGCTCATGGTAATAAATCTCCCCTTTGTTGCTACCTACATCTCTCTACAAAAGAGGTTGGAGAGAAGGCGGCAGTGAAAAGGCCTATTCATCCCAGACATTTTCACAAGTGATCTAAAAACTGCTGTTCTCAGCCCTGTCAAAAACAACCGGTCGGTATCAGAAGTTAACGTTGCCTTTATCATGGACTCTGACCCTGTGACCCTGGCCTTCAGGTCTTTCGGGGACATTGGAGTATTTGTAGGTCTTCTGAACGGAGACGTGAGCCAGAGGACTTCTCCTGTTTGGCAGCTGTTGATGTGCAGCAGGAAGGGAGGTTTGCTGGCTTCTTACCAGACATTTTGGACTGTCATCTGGCATGTCCTGCCATTTTGCAAAGACCCAGTTCTTCCACAGTCCATCCTGGAAACAGATCTGGGAAAATCCAGCAGGGCAGCTACTTCTTGTCGTCTCTACTCTCCCCTCCTCCTGCCCTTTCTCTGTCTCCAAGGCATTTTGGACCTGATGAGTTTTTAGATGGTTTCCCAGATATTCCTATGTCTTGGGTGTTTTGTCAAATTACCAATGACTGTGTTTCGGTCTAAAATAGCCATTATTATTCTACTCCCACTGCTGTTGAGATTGTAACATATTTTGGCTTCTGGGTCTTTGGTGTTCTCTCTGCTACGCTCTTTTTCTGTTGTACTTGTGACTAGTCAGTTACTTAAAATGTCCAAGTTTTCAGATTCTTTTTTGACAACCTAGTTTTGACAAAATTTGTTATTTTCCAAGATGTTAAATCCTAGTGATCTGTCTTCATCTTGTTTTCCAAGATGTTGAGCCTTCTGGTAGAATGAGTGTTCTCTCAATTATGTTCTCGAAGCTCCTGGTCATAACAGACTACATTTTGTGAGATCAGAGACCACGTCTTTTTTTTGTCTTTGTATTTTCTAGCATCTGAAACCATGCCCAGCACATGACGGGCACTCAGTAAATGTTGGTTGGATCAAGTGTAAAATAGCTGAAATGCTAGACCAGCCTCTTTGAAACCATATCCTCCAGGCTGGCTCTCATATTGGCTGTCAGGACACTCGTCCTTGCCAGTGACAGAAACCTGTCTTCAGCTAGCATCAGCTAAAAAAGAGATTTGCTAAAGGGATTTGGGGAGCTCGCAGAATCAGTTATTGAACAGCCAGGCCTTGGGCAGGTGGAGACCTGCAGCTCTGAAGGCCTCGAGGACCTCATCCCATCTCTGCTGCATGCTCTCCCACCGTAAAGCGTGAACAGGGGTCCCTTCCACAGCCTTTCTATTTGAGAGCGAACTCTTCCCTACCCCATACCTCCCTCTTCTTCCTGTACCAGCCAGGGCTCCAGTTTGAAAAATCCCAAAGCAGGACTTTGGCCTGTTTGGGTGTATAGAGACCCATGAGTGGCACCCCTTCCTAGCACCACATAGCAGGGACGTGGGGAGCAATGACGAGTAAGAAGGCCGCTTGTCCCAGAGAGCAAGGGGAGGAAGAGGGGGAAAACTCTGCTGAGCCCAGCCTCAAAGAAGGGCAGCACTGGGCACAGGTGTGAGCGGTGGGGAGAAGACCAGGAATTCAGAGCTGAGGTCCGTTGTGGATCACCCAGCATTTCAGTCTTCTTTGGAGTGTGGGCTGTGCTCTGTAGGTTTCAGAGGAGGGGAAAGATGTGATCTTTCCAGCTCATGTTAGCAGGTTCTGAAGGGGGGCAGGGGAAGGGCACATTGGAAGGGCAGGTGGCAGGTATTGGAGAGGCAATGACAGCCTGGAGTTAAACACACGAGCAGGAATGGAAAGGAGGCAGGAGCATGAAGCCTCCCATCTGGAAAGGCTGGGAGGGAGCTTTCTGTCAGTAGGATTCTAGTACCAAGTGGGAATTTGGCTGGAGGAGGAAGAGGACCATAATGCCAAAGGCTCTACAGGATGACCTGTGGGCAGTGGAAGAAGGGACTAAAGCTGTTCTGGAGAAGAGAAGCTTTAAGGGGGCAGTGGGGGGACAGAATTGGAAGTTCAGAGGTGATCCTGGTACACACCAGGAGTGATGGGGAAAGCTTCCTGGAGAAGGCAGAACTTGAGCGAGTTTACAAGGTTAACTCGTAGGTTTGGATAGACCGAGGAGACTCCCCGACCCGCCATCTTACCTAGGCATGGTTTTAATGTACTTGGCTTTCGGTTTGTCTTACTTTTTTTCTAGATTGTTTTGGTAGCATTATTTACTGTTTATTCATTTTTTTCATAGTTTAATTTTGATCAAACTATTTATTAAACATATTCAATGTGTCAGGTACTCTTAACATGTTTTACGTGGATAAATTCAATATTTCTAGAACATAGGTGTCCTCTCCGTTTTATAAACGATGAGTTCGACGTGAAGAGGCTAACCTGCCACAGTTACGTAGCTAGTAAGTGAAAGAGCCAGAGTCAAATCTGGAGCCACACATTGGAAAAAAAAAATACTAAAGCATTTACCAAAGGAAACCGATTTTAACTTCTGTTTCTCCTGGGGATTGTTCCACGTAACTAGATATTCCGTATTCTACGTAGCTAAATGTTATGTTTATACTGCGATTTCTTGATTTTTTTTTTTTGGTCAGTTTTGGACTTTTATCGGTTGACTTCTTGTGATATGATACAATACCATTTCTTTCCTCCTTTATAGTTAGGTCACTGTTCTCAGCCCCTGTTAGATTATTGTAATGAAAATATTACAGTGATGTTTCTGATTTCATAAGCTAAAGACAGTATTTTCTCTGCTCCACTTTATGATGAGACTGTTACTAACTGAAAAGCCAATGCTGTGTTGTTGTTGTTTTTTTAAGATTTTATTTATTTATTTGACAGAGAGAGACACAGCGAGAGAGGGAACACAAGCAGGGGGAGTGGGAGAGGGAGAAGCAGGCTTCCCGCCAAGCAGGGAGCCCAGTGCGGGGCTCGATCCCAGGACCCCAAGATCATGACCTGAGCCAAAGGCAGGACGTTTAACGAATGAGCCACCGAGGCGCCCCTTTTAAGAGCTTTTGTTTTTCCTACAATTTCAAACTGCGTTTGTTTTTGTTTCTTGAACTGTTTGCTTTTATCCTTACCTCTTCAAAAACTGTGTGGTACCATTTAGTCAATGACTCTCCTTTCTTCTCAGGGTTCTTTCTCTTAGAAATGTCCTGTTTTATATAACAGTCTATACAGAGTGTCCCATAGGCTGATGCATAGCTGCCATTCTGGGATTTTGTTTTTCTCCTGGGTCGAATCCACTGTCTACTGGATCTCTTTTCTTGGTTTACTTCCTTCTTCTGATATTCTCAAGTAACATCCAAAAACTGGATATAGAAGAGATAAATTTTTCACCTCCTTATATGTCCAACTCACACTTGATTACAGACACATAGCTGGGTATAGATTTTAGAGTGAAAAGAACCCCCTCCCCACTTACAGCCTATCCCCCAGTTGAAAGCTCCCTTCCTCATTAGAAACTCTCCCCCTTTTAGGACTTGCCCCCCAGTTAGTTCTGTCCCCCTGCCCAGACCCCATTTAAAAGATCTCTGCTCTCAAACTGTGCCTCCCTCTACACCTAGCCCTCACAGCTCTCCCCTCAGACCTCACCCCACCCCCAAATGGCTCTCCTGTCTGTACTCCTCTCCCTTCTCAGAGCTCCTCCTCAGCAACTCCAGATGTTGGTAAAAGTATATCTCTTTATTTTTACCTTCTCTAAAATTTCACAGTAGTGTGTCCAGGTACCCCCAGAAGCTCAAGTCCTTTATATAGGCACCTTAATTCTAGAGGTTCAGGTTCTTGAGAGCTAAGCAATTCCAGATTTCTTTAATGAAATTTTCCTCCCTTTTTCCCCCCCCTCTTCTCTTGTTCTAGGACTCCTGTTCGTTGGATGTTGGACCTTCTGCAGGGATTCTTTATGTCCTTTATGTCTCTTTTAAGTTTTCTCTCCTCCTCCCTCACCCTCCAGGGAAACATACCACATCTTCCATCTCTTTCTTGTTGGCTTTTTTCATTTCAGCAGTCAAATATTGAAACCACAAGATCTTTCCCAATTTCCCTTTTTCATAGTATCCCACGTTCCCCCTACACACACACTTTTGTATTATGAAAAATCTCAAACTTCGACAAGTAGAATAATGATTCTCCCGTGTATTCAGCCATTAGGTTTAACAGTTACCAACATAAAGCCAATGTTTCCATCTCTGACCCCACACATTTCCTCCCTACCCCTAGCACTGTCAGGTTAATTGGAAGTGGATCCCAGTAATGCTATCATTTCATCCACAGGATTTCCCATTTCCCTATGTATCTCTAGAAGCTAAGGACCATTCTTGTACATTGTCTCTTGTTCTCTGAAATGTTTATTTTTCTGCCTGTTTGCTTTGACCTTTCTCTTTCCCATATTGCAGACTTTCCACAAATAGTTGGTGTTTTCTTGGTTGCCTATTCACATTTAAAAATGTAGCAGTTGAGGGGCGCCTGGGTGGCTCAGTCATTAAGCGTCTGCCTTCGGCTCAGGTCATGATGCCAGGGTTCTGGGATCAAGCCCCGCATCGGGCTCCCTGCTCCGCAGGAAGCCTGCTTCTCCCTCTCCCACTCCCCCTGCTTGTGTTCCCTCTCTTGCTGTGTCTCTCTTTGCCAAATAAATAAATAAAATTTTTTTTAAAAAATGTAGCAGTTGAAAAATTGGTCAGGAGTTCTTATACACGGGCAGGGTATCCACTCCTCCTTCTTAAGGCTGAGCAGGTGGGAACCAATCAAAATGTTTCAGGATCCTCTGCACTGGGTACCAACTCTTATAGTGGCTTCCCCAGTTTTTCCCCAGGTGGATTTTCCCCCCCTGAAATAGTGGATACAAGTGCTATGTCATCTTAATCTGTATATCCCCAATTTCTAGTGAGGTTGAGCAGCTTTTTGTGTGTTTATTGGCCATCTATATTCTTTATGCGAACTGCCTGTTGACCTCCTTTGCCTACTCTTCTCTTGGGTCTTTTTAAGTATTGATTTGTAAGAACCCTTTTTCATGTGAAGGATGTTAATTAAATGTTTTGTAAGTTCAAATCTCTTCTTCCAGCTGTTTTGAGTATGTATATAGTTACACAGGTCACTGTTTCTGTATGGTTTTTGGAATTCCTATTATGCTTATGTTTGACCTGTGGGAGTAAGCCAAGGTCTGTAGTGAGTGAACAGGAGTGCTCGGGGTGAAGGGTTTTCAACAGTTCTTCCTAGAGTCTGAGCATTATTCCAGGTCTGCAACGCTTCACACTATTCACAAGCCCATTAATCTTCGCAACATTTCTGAGGGAGAAATTATTGTTTCCACTTTGCAGATTTGGGAAGGAATGAAGCTCAGAGAATTAGACCCTTCCTGTGGAGGTCTTTATGCTTATGTATGAACAACTGTGACCATTTTCATTGGATTTGAAATTTAAACCCCAGATGAAATCTGAAGCTTTAAGTATATTCAGCAGCTTTTTTCAGTTGGAGTGTTACCACTGGGTGCCCCTGGATTTTTCTCCCTCTCTTAGGTATTTAGGAGTTTCTCCCTTTTTCTCAGCTTTCCATACTTAAGCTGAAGCCTTTGAGCTGTAGAATTAAGAGGACTGAGCCATGTTGCATGAGCAGCCTCAGGAAAAGAGTATTTTTTTTTTTTAAGATTTTATTTATGTGAGAGAGAGAGAAACAGCATGAGAGGGGAGAGGGTCAGAGGGAGAAGCAGACTCCCCGCTGAGCAGGAAGCCCGATGTGGGGCTCGATCCCAGGACTCCGGGATCATGACCTGAGCCGAAGGCAGTCGCTTAACCAACTGAGCCACCCAGGCGCCCAGGAAAAGAGTATCTTAACAGATTTTTTTTTAAATGTTGTCTCAGGGAACCTGGGTGGCTCAGTCAGTTAAGCGACCAACTCTTGATTTCAGCTCAGGTCATGATCTCCACGGGTCAAGAGATCAAGCCCCACGTTGGGCTCTGCACCCAGCATGGAGTCTGCTTGTCCCTCTCCCTCTGCTCCTTCCCCCCCCCCCTCCCATGCACATGTTCTCTCTCTCAAATAAATTAAAAAGAAATAAATAAAAATAAGAAATGTTTTCTGGGAAGCCAGAGAAGTTCCTCGGAGGCTCAGGTGGGAATAAAGGCCACGCTGCAGAGAGTACATTCTTAGTAGCTGAAATTCTGAGATTTAATCCTGGTTCAGAGAGTCGGCCGGAAGTGAGCACTAAAGCAGCAGGCCCCACAGAACTTGATGCCAACGCTGAAGCTAGAGGTGTCCTCTGGGGTCAGGGGTTCCCTTGTTCCAAAATAGCCTTCCTGTGTCCGGGCTGGACTGGTCATTTGCCAGGAAAACCCTGGGAGGCAATCATTGTTTCCCCACAGCATGTGACTGGATCTAGATGGGGAATTTATTTGAATCCCCGCTCTTCCCAAAGAGATTAAGAAGAAATTCTCAAATCTACTCTTAAGTCTATAAAGACATTTCATGTCTCCAGTAAGATTTGTCTGAGTCCTAAACAAATAATAAGGTATTTTTGTAATTTTATATATCATTAATTCGTCAGATTTTCTTTCTCTGAATCTTCACTTTTTTTTTTCTCTTCAAAATGTAGTTGTATTTTCTCAAGGGTAACTGGGCCGGGCAGGCATTCTCTTGTTGTCAGATGAGGACCATGTCGTTTTTCAGGCAAACTGTTAGACACGGTCCCTTGATCTTTTGAAGATCTGTGAAATGCCTTTTCTCCCAGCTCAGGAGGGATCCTTGAAGTCCTCCCTTTGTTGTGTGACTATAAATAGCTCCACTGAGGTTGGCACCTTTTCATTGTGCCCCTTCCTGGGAAAACATTTCCCCTGGCAGGGTTTTTGGCCCTTTCACCTCTCTTCACATCCTCTCTTGGCAGCTGTAATGGGCCCCAGACCTGCTTCCTCCTAAGGTTTCCTTCAGTGGATTCTGTGTTTGTTGTGGTAAGGAATCAGTGAGGGCGACTTAATTAAATTTCAGGAGATAACTAGGTTCCTTTTTCTAATTTTCAAAATCTGCAATTATGGAAGTGCCCTTTACCATTCATCACGGGCTTGAGAAACGGGAAATGTGGCTCCTCTATCTTCACTCCGTTACTGTGACCCTGGCCAAGTCCATTAATCCCTCTGGGCTTCCGTTGCATCATTAAATACAAACCTGGTTTTGAAATGAAGGTGGCAGTTGGGTGGCACTTTTTACCTCTTTGACCATATACCCTGCTGCCTTCACCATGGCACTGTGGCACCCGAGGGCCATGAGCTCTGACAGTGGTCATTGGAGGACGTGCAGCAGGGCTGTGTGGTGGGTCCTGGCCACCCCCACTGGGGGGAGGGCCCGGCAGTGCTCTCTGGATCAGTTTAAGCCTAGAAAGCCTGGGCTTGGGGGACCACTCAGAGAGCTTGACAGCATTCCCCAGCAGGTAGGGAAGATCACTGAATAGCCCCCGATGCATGCCAGCAGTGAGAAGTGGAGGGATGTAGCCGAGGGGAGGGCCAGGTTGCTGAGCCGGACGACCGCCAGGCGGAGGCCAACCCTGGACAGCATAGTAAGGGTCCGTGTGGAGCCAGAGAACCAGGACCAGGGTGGGGAGCGGCAGATGAAGGAGGGCCCAGCAGTGAGGGTCCACTTTGAACAGTTGCGTGGCAGGAGCAGGAGAGACGCATTGGAGGAGGACCTTACAGGCCAGAACATCACATCAGAGTATGAATGGGCTAGGGCTCCTTCTCACATTCTTCTCTTCAGTTGAATCACTCGAGATACCCAGACTAGGTTCTTCCAATTGGCTGAGTAATGTGTTTTAAGAAAGAACCAGTTAAGAGAACAGCTTCAGAGAGGGGCTATGAATTTTCACCTTTATGGACAGTGTTTGTGCATTTTCTGGGATTTTGAAGAGGGATCTGCAGCTCTCGTCAATTTTTTCAAAGACCCACTGTTGCCGACGTTCCTCATAGATGCCGCTCAAGGCTGACGGTCGGTCGTTCACTCTGGTTCCCTGTCATGGCCCTAGAGGGAAGTGCTCTGGACGGCGCTGGGAGACAGGGCGGGGCTGGCACCAGACTCCGTGGGAACCCTGCTCACCCTGCCCGGCTGGCCCCAGGGCTTTGTACTCGGGTCTCCAGCATCAACATTCTGGGCTCTGCAGCCTCCGGCTCAGGCTTCCAGGATTACATCACTTCTTGGGCTTCTCTGTTACACTTTCACACTCTTCTTTGATTACTGCTCGCTATTATGTGCAATTATTGTAGACACCGATCATATCCTTGCTGGAGTTCCGATTTCACATTGGCTGCCTTTTCTCCAGGCCTGGGTATGTCCTCTTCGGAAGCCACTTGTTTAGTATTCATATATTCAGCGGGAGTCTGCCTGTTGGAACTTGGTCTGTGTTCCCTGCCTAAGTCTGGCTGCTTTTGTCTTTGTAGGTCTCCAGGCTTATCTTTCCTTGAGCCGTGGAGACATGATGACCTTTTTCTCTGACTGCACCTCAGTGTGCTACGAGAATTGGATTTGCAAAATGTGAACTTTTCCATTTTGATACCTTTTCTTTTATGCTAAAGTGTTACTTCTTATTGGTTCCAATTTGAAAATTCAACTAACTGAATCTCCTAAAATGATCCTTTGGTTATCTGATCCTTTGGTTATCTCTACCATCAGCGTTCCTGGGAACATCTTTGTGCTGAGTGAATATTGATCACAGGATTTATGTGTCAAGTCATTTCATGGAACACAGACTAGATTGAAACATTTTTTTCTTTTTTCAGTTGATTATTATTAAGCTTTTCCTTGAGATTTTCAAACCTAAAGGTAGAAAAGGCCGGCATGCCGATCTGCCCATGTATGCATTACCTGTCTGACAATTATCAGCATTCTGCACTTCAGTGCTTTCTACCCACCCCACCCCCACAACTTTTTGTCAGTATTTAAATTATAAAATGCTATATGCTTACAGTTTAAAAAAAAGAGGGGGTGAAGTATAAAGCTCCCAGTCCCCAAGCCCACTCTCCAGAGGTAACCACTGTTGAGGTTTTATGTGCATCCTTCCTGCAGGGTTTATTGTGAATATTTGAGAATGTGGGTGTATATGCAATCTTCCCCACAAATAGAATCCTATATTTTGTACCATACTGTGTTCAAATACATTTTGGGGGCACCTGACTGGCTCAATCAGAAGAGCATGTGACTCTTGACCTTGGGGTCCATGAGTTCAAGCTGCACATTGGACATAGAGATTGCTTAAAGTACATAAATAAAATTTAAATACATTTTGGGTGATCTCTAAGTTAACACTCAAAGAACTACCACCTCATTTTTAAAAAACGATGAGTTAGGGGCGCTTGGGTGGCTCAGTCAGTTAAGCGTCTGCCTTCAGCTCAGGTCATGGTCTCAGGGTCCTGGGATCAAGTCCTGCACCAGGCTCCTTGCTCAGTGGGGAGCCTGCTTCTCCCTCTCCCTCAGCCCCTCCCCCTGCTTGTGCGCGTGTGCTCTCTCTCTCTCTCTGACAAATAAAATCTTAAAAAAAAACGAGTAGCATTCCATCTTAGGAGGGTATTACAGTATTCTTTTTCCCATGAAAAAGAGCACAAGTAGTGGGGAAGGGGCAGAGGCAGAAGGAGAAGCAGACTCCCAGCTGAGCAGGGAGGGGAGCCTGATGTGGGGCTCGATCCCAGGACCCCAGGATCATGACCTAGGCCAAAGCAGATGCTTAACCCACTGAGCCACCCAGGTGCCCGGTTTTACAATATTATTAACTGTAGCAGGAGGCCTTGTAGTTACTGTCCCCACACCTGAGCTTTCTGTGACACTTAACTAAATGTATCCTTGAGTTGTGATCTGTATTTCTTCAACTGAACTAGGTATTGCTAAATTGATCTCTTCAGTGGCTATAGCAATTATGTCCCCTCTGGTAGCATCTGAGAGATTCTGTCCCATAGCTTTGCTGTCATTTCTGTTGTTAGTTTAATCTTTGCCAGTTTGGTGCATCTGAGAGGGGATCTCATTAGAATTAGCATGTCCCTGGTCAAGCAACTTTACAGTCAGGTGTCCTTTCTATAAATATTGCCTGTTTCTGTGTAACCAAACACGTTTGTGAATTTTTTAGTTTTTTGATAGTTCTGTCACATTAGTTGGTCAGTTGCTTTCCTGATGTTCTAGGTATATGATCATCATATCCAAATATTTCTACCAGTTGCATTTCTTATTTTACTCAGAGCCCATCAAAACATGTGGGCTAGTGCTTCCAGAAGTGTTGAAAATGAAGACAGCCCTGAGCACCCGCATCTTTCCTGGCTGTGATGGGACTGCCACTCTCCACTCGTAGGCATGATGTGAACTTCGGGCTGAGACAGTCGTCTTTTCATCATGTTAAGGAAAGGTTTTTATTAAAAGCTTCTATCAGGAGTGATTGGTAGCAGACGCCTTCCTGTCACAAAGATAAGCTTTTTTTTTTTTTACCCTTTGACCTGCTGTTAATGTTTTTATAATACTGAATCTTTGATGTGGCAGGGATAGAAATATTGTGCATTTTTAATTGGTTGCTTTGGGAGAGCAGAAGAGGTACACAAAAGAACAGTTCCTTCCCTAAGAAAGCACATCTCTAGGACATTGTTTAATGAAAGACCTTGAAACTTAGTAGAAGAGTTTGAAGTAAAAGGAGACCAAATTTGCTCCTCCTCCCAGGTTAATAGGCAGCTTGATGCCTGAGAGGGTGGAGTGTGGGGGACTTTTGGACTTGGGAAGGAAGCAAAAGGAGAGCCCGAAAGCCCCATTGAAGGGGGTGCGGACAAGCCTAAGCATAACCTTGTGGATGGGGGGGGCTCCCCAGCTGGGTGTGCTAAGGCGGCCAGCTTTGCCCAGGCTCCAGGCGCTGATGCTCCCATTTCTGTGGACTAGAGCAGAAGTGCCGCTACCTGTGGGAGGGGCCCCGTCGTGCCTTTCTGATGTTTGAATTTGTGTAGGGAAGCTTCTCCTCATTTGCTTATTGTCTATTTACATTTCTCCATAACTAGCAAGAAATGTCTGTGTCCTTCTAGTATTTAAAAAAAAAGATTATTGGGGCGCCTGGGTGGCTCAGATGGCTAAGCGTCTGCCTTCGGCTCAGGTCATGATCCCAGAGTCCTGGGATCGAGCCCCGCATCGGGCTCCTGGCTCAGCGGGGAGCCTGCTTCTCCTTCTCCCTCTCTCTCTGCTCATGCTCTCTCTCTCTCTGTGTCTCAAATGAATAAATAAAGTCTTAAAAAAAAACACACACACACACAAAAAAAGATTATTTATTTGAGAGAGAGAGCAGGAGAGGGAGAAACAGGCTCCCCACTGAGCAGGGAGCCCCATGTGGGGCTCGACCCCAGGACCCTGGAATCATGACCTGATCCAAAGGCAGACACCTAACCAGCTGAGCCACCCAGGCGCCCTTAGATCTTTATTTTTTTTTTAAAGATTTTATTTATTTATTTGACAGAGAGCGAGAGAGGGAACACAAGCAGGGGGAGTGGGAGAGGGAGAAGCAGGCTTCCCGCCGAGCAGGGAGCCCGATGCGGGGCTTGATCCCAGGACCCTGGGATCGTGACCTGAGCCGAAGGCAGATGCTTAATAGCTGAGCCACCCAGGCGCCCCTAGATCTGTATTTTTTATTCAAATGCCTGAATAGTTGAACCAGAGCACCTGGCTGCCTTGGTCAGTAGAGCGTGCCACTCTTGATCTCAGGGTTGTGGGTTCGAGCCCCATTGGGGTGCAGAGATGATTATTTTTTCAAGATTTTATTTTTAAATAATTATACCAAAATTTCTGTTTATGGACTTAAAATACCATATATGATACCTGAAGCAAAGGGTTCACATCTATACAGGGTAAATTAACTCCTTCACTTTAACAATAGAATGACTCTTGTTTGTGTGACAAACAGGTAGCATTAGTGGTGGAATGACTTAATCATGCTCCATGATGCTCCGGTGAGTCTCCCTCTCCCGTTACTGACTCTGGGGCTTGAGCTCGGTCTTGATTCACCGGTAGGTTCTGAGCCTGAACATTGCAAATCCTGCTGGGCCTCAAGCTGGACAGCAGTTGCCAGTGATCAGAAGCAATGTCAAATTGGTTTTGGCACCAGGGCTGGCCATTTCTCGGGGTGATTGCATCAGAGATCCTGCCAATAATCAGGAGATTACTGCCAGCGTGTTGTTTCTCCAGGACTTTGCTTGGGGTTGGACAGGCAGGTGCTTTTGATGATTCCGCCGTCATGCATCCTGTGTGGTCATACCCCCATCCTCTCCTTGTCCGGTCGCCCAGCAGAGTACAGCAAATGCTTCCCACGTCAGTGGCTGTGGGCAGGGGATCTCACTCTAGTCAGGCAGGTGAGTGGACTGTTGACTGGAGCCCACATGTGGCCCGTCCAGTGCGATGGCCTTAGAATGGTTGCACTTACATGGCAGCTTGGGTTCGTGGAGGAATAAATGGGACGTGAGGTGCTGCCCAACGGAGAGTGAAGATGCCAGTCTCCAAAGGCCTGGACCAGGAACCTGGCACCACCTCGCAGCGGCCACCTCGGGGTGCTGGGCAGAGTAGCCCGAGAGCCCAGCTTAGAGGGGACTGCTCTCCCCACTGCTCTTCTTATGCCCCTGCAGTCTCTTCCCCGCAAAGCAGCCAGACTCACCTTTCTTTTCTTAAAAAGTTGTTTCTCTGCTCAGAACTCCCAGTGGTGCACCTGAAAGTCCTGCCCGAGGGCTCCGTGGCCCCAGTGACTTGGCGCCTGGTGCCAGTCCAGTGTCGCGGTCTTTCTTCCCCTTGCTCACTCCATCCCAGCCATGCCGTGTCTCGGACTCCCGGCCTTTGCATCCGTGTTCCTGTAGCCTGGAAAGCCCTTCTCCTGGCTGTTCACAGAGCTCCATCTGCGTAAATGTCCCCTCAGAGAGGTCTTCGCGTTACTTCATGTCGAAGAGCACCGTGCATCATTCTGCATCCCCGTAGCCTGCTTGTTTTTTTATAGCACTTAGATTTGTGTGTTTATTCATCTCTTTATCCCACTAAAAATGAGTTCCATAAGAGCGGTGCCTTTGAGATTTGTAAGTTGAATTTTATAGGTGCCATATTTTTCTGTAGTTTCTGACGAAGGCCAGCCAACAAAGGCTTCACGAGCCGAGTGCCGTAGTCCTTACAGGCACAGAAAGCACTCCACGTAGATTTAGGCGAGAAGCCACATCAACTACTTGAGGAGGGGGCGTTGGCCTTCCCCCTTCCCCCTCCCGCCTTGGATTGTAGCCACCGGCTGCTACAGCTGCCCCCCGGGGGCGGGGGGGTGCGCAGGCAAGGTCCCCTCCCCTGAGACCGCCGCTGCGCGTGAAGGAAGAAGTGTCCATGCTCGCACCTCTGTTCCAGCAGCGCTGGGAAAGCCGCCAGCCCACTCGTGCGGCGGCACCTGCGTGAGGCTCGAAGCACGGGTTCGGGACAGAGGGACACAGAGCGGAGGCGGTGGCCCCCAGGACTTGAACGGTGGAGCTCTGTCTCTCCGCACCAGTGTGCGTGTCGTCTGTCCGGCAGCGTGACGCCGCTTGTGCCCGGAGCTGCCTGGGACAGGTTCCCCCGGGCTCCTGGTTTGGTTGCATCCCGAGCAGCTCGTGCTGCCCCAGTTTGTGCGGCAGGTGCTGGTGGTTGCCGGTTGAAAAGCAGCTACTGCAAGCATTCGGCTGTTTGGGGGGGGCGTTTCACATCTTTAAATGGCTAAGGAAGTGTCACTCCTTGGGGAACAGTCGAGAAATTGCAATGAATAAAGCTCTGCCTGCGTTCAAAAATTAGTCTTTTCTTTTGGGGCCTCATCTGAAAAATGAAGTTGAGCTGGATGATCTTAGGGTCCTTTCTGTTCTGATCTTTGGAGACTGTCCTGTGTTTTTGATCTGAACTTTCAGAGCCACCACGTTAATCAGCTACCGTCTCCCAGAACCCATCCAGTAGGGGCCGCTGTCCCCCGGTCCTGCCCAGTGCGGTCACCGCAGACCCAGGGCCGGCTTTGGCTCTCGGACGCGTGGCCGTGGCCGCACGTGGCTCCTCCAGATTGTGATTGCTCTGCGTCGGGCAGCTGAGTCCTGTTGCGTTTCTAACTGCTGTGTTTGATTCCTAGATTCTTCAACTAAACTACAGACGAGAGTGGCCGGGCTGCTGGAGTTCTCCATCACTGGGGCTAGCGGGGCTTTCTAGAAAGAACTCCCCAGCACACACTGTGTTGTAGGGACGCGCTTAGAAGTCGGGGCTGGAATTCCACAGCCCCGGTCATTGCCTCATCTCTGACTGACGCGGCTCAAATGTGTTTTCACAGGTGCTATTTTGTTTCACGTTTTCATACACAGAGTCGGGGAAAGTGTAGCTACTGACAAGTAGAAAAATGCTATTTTTTTAAAAGGCAGTTTCTTGTTTTTCTTAAATGGAATTAGTCCTTGGCTTTTCTCCCAGTCCTAGCCCCCCTTCCGGCTGTTAATGTCCCTGGGTAAATACAAATAGAGATTACTTTGTGTATTTTATAGGGTTTTCTGTTTTAGAGAATTATGTTACATATGTTTTTGTTCTAAATAAATAAAACCTTTCTCTGTCCTTGCAAGATCCAGTATAAATTGTGTGAATTCAACTAAACTTGTGAAGTCAGTAGGTGGGGTGGAGGGACAGCCATTCATGAAGACCGGTTGGATCAGCAAGAGCCAGAGCAATTCTTTCTGATGTACCCAATAAGGAAATGCCTGAGCATTCAGATGGGGCTCCCTCACCCGCTCCCTTCTGTGGGGAGCTGCTGCTCTGGGATGAATCCCGGAGAAACCTGGGAGCCACCAGTCCTTGGGCACTTGGTTCCCCCCTGGCCTGGCCTTCCTGGCTCCCTGCAGTGCTGAGGCGGGGGTGCCCCCTTCTGGGCTCTGGCCCTGACCCCTGCAGTCTCCCCACAGCTTTGTTTCATCCTCTGTAAGTGCACCCAGTCCTACAGCACCCACACTGCCCTTAGGTCCTTTTACCAGTCCTGCATCCTCCCTCTGCAGCCTCCCTGACCCTCATCTTCCGTCCTGACCACCCTTCTTCAAGGGAGTTGTCTACACTGGCTTTCTCCACTCGCCGCCGGTTACTCTCCAGCCCACTGCCTTCCCACCATCTCACCCTGACCTGCTACGCAGTCAAATCCAGTGGGTGGTTCCCTCTTTATCTCATCCCTCAATTTCCCAGCTGGAAGCTCTTGATTTTCTCCCAACCCTGGGCAGCCCTTTGTTTTCACTCTTCTCATTACCACCATCCCCCCCTTCCAAAAAACAGAGCGTTTCAAATGAGTTCCCACGATCAGCCACTCACAAGTGACCCAACCAGACCACAGGTCTTGCTCAAGGGCTGAGCACGTTCCCTGACCCAAGAGGCACCTGGTCTGTGCTCCCACCTTCTGGCGCCTCCCTTCCTAACAGGATCAGCTGAAAGAGGTGCTGCCTCTGTTCCTGGGGAAGCAGGGTGCTGAGAGGCCCCCTGGGTGACTCCTGTCCCCCCCCCCCCCCCGGGGCTTCCTTCAACCCGGGGACTGGAGTGGTAGCCTTAGAAGCATGATTTTCTCTAGAGGCCATGAACACCTTGCTGATGGTTCCCAGATCTGCTCCAGGCCTCATGATTTTTTTTTTTAAGATTTTATTTATCTAGGGGCGCCTGGGTGGCTCAGTTGGTTAAGCGACTGCCTTCGGCTCAGGTCATGATCCTGGAGTCCCAGGATCGAGTCCCGCATCGGGCTCCCTGCTCAGCAGGGAGTCTGCTTCTCCCTCTGACCCTCCTCCCTCTCATGCTCTCTATCATTCTCTTTCTCTCAATAAATAAATAAAAATCTTTAAAAAAAAAAGATTTATCTATTTGACACACAGCATGTAAGCGCACAAGCAGGGAAAGCGGCAGGCAGAGGGAGAGAGAGAGGCAGACCCTCTGCTGAGTGGGGAGCCCCATATGGGGCTCCACCACGGCCCGAGCCAAAGGCAGATGCCCAATTGACTGAGCCACCCAGGTGTCTCAGGCCTCATGATCTTGACCTGGGATCACCTGGGGTCAGACCTCCCTCAGTCCCTCCAGGTTCAGGAGGGCCCAGACCAAAACCACCACCTTTCCCCACACGTGCACCCCACCCAGCCTGCTCTGCCATGCCCTGTCTCCACAGCCAGCAAGGGCATCCACCCAACTGCCCTTTCGTCCTTGGCCTCTGGTGTGGCCACAAAGCCCCGCTGTCTTAAGTGCCTCTCTGTCTTCACTCCTTAGCCCTCACTGACCTCCTCTGCCTCTGTTCTGGCTGCTTCTCTCCTGTCCCCGGCCTGGCCTGCACCCCCACAACACGCGCGTACACACATGTGTGGTGCACACAGCACCCTGGAGGGGTGGGAGTGCCCCATCACTGCCCACCTCCTGCTCGGCAGCTTTCCCCGGCTTTCCCTCGGAGGAGACTTGCTGGAAGCCTTAGCAGAGGGGTGGCCTGACAGGGGTGTTTCAGGAAGATCACTGTGGTGAAGCCTTTTGGGAAGACCACGTGAATGTATTAAAAGTTAAAGAATACCCGCTCCTCAACCCAGCAGTGCCCCCTTGTAGGACTCCGTCTCTCAAAACCACTTACACTTGTGGACTAAAAGCCCGTTTGCTACACCACTATTGAGGATGTGGCAGAATTGGGAGCAACTGTGAGCCCTTCAAAGGGGAGTGGTGGGCGCCTGGGTGGCTCAGTCGGTTAAGCGACTGCCTTCGGCTCAGGTCATGATCCCGGAGTCCCGGGATCGAGTCCCGCATCGGGCTCCCTGCTCGGCGGGGAGTCTGCTTCTCCCTCTGACCCTCCCCCCTCTCATGTGCTCTCTCTCTCTCTCTCTCATTCTCTCGCTCATAAATAAATAAAATCTTTAAAAAAAAAGAACTGGGAGAATGTGCTTCACACTCTTAGCAGTGGCCCTTCCGACCAGCGCAGCATGGGAGACCAAGGCCTCCACGTTTTGTTCTGAGGGCTTCTATACAGTTTACAATGTCTCCGTGCATTATTAGCGTCATCAAAACCCGGGGACCTGGCTGCCGTGGATCCGCGGAGGATGCATCAGAGGGGTGGCACGGGGCTGGGATCTGGGACTGCGGGGCGCGCCTTGAAGGAACGCCAGCCGGCTGCTCCCAACCCGCCACGCGTGTCGGAGTGGGACAGTGGCGTCTCTTCCTTCTGCCAGGGGGACACGCGAAGAACAAGGAAGCCAGCTTGTATAGGCTGATGTCCAAAAACACGTCTGAAAGGGCTCCTCACGTGGGCGGCACAAGGCATGGATGCCTTCCAGGGGGCGCTGGTCTGGCCCACCCCTCGGGCCACGTCACGCGGTTTGTTCTCAGCAAACCACCTTTCACCTGACGTGGGTTCGGAGGCAGTAAGTGCAGGTGCGGAGACGCGAGCTCGTGACACTCCTCAGTCCTGGCGTCTCACCAGTCTGCGCGGCCCTCCGGCTTTGTGACTCTCCTCCCGCTCAGACCGCTGGGTCGGCCTGCTCCGCGTGGGTCTTTGTCTTGCCTTCTCACGAGATGTGTGCATCGGGAGGTGGTACGAAGTCAGCCTTCCCACGGCTACTTGGGCTGTGTGGTGGCGGGGTGGGGACGCTGCTTGTCCGTGGGGCCAATCAGGCCCCTCATGGGAGGGCTTTGGTCATTCCTGGGGAGACTCTGAGGCGAACTTACCAAGGGAGGAAGAAACTGGCTTGGGGGGCAGGTCAAGAAACCGAGAGCCCCTGGGGG